>NC_077223.1:32540670-32840670 GCF_024763615.1 Phlebotomus papatasi | reverse complement strand
CTTGCAAAAGAAATTGTTGTCAAAGCAACAAAAAATCCTTCGTTCAAGTTAGTTTAACTCAGCGTTTATTAGGAAATAATTTGTTTTTTTTTTATTTTCGATTATTTTACTCTAAGTAATCGCGACTACCGAAAAGTAAGTTTATTTCAAAAAGACGTTTCCAAAAATTAGGTGCTAAGTTCAAAGGACTAAAATTTTAAAATATTAGAAAAATGCAGTCCAAATATTATATTTTTATATACTTAAGAGCTTTAATTGAAATAATTTTATTACGTTGACAAAAATGAAAGAAAATATGCTGATTTTAGGCTGCGTGATCCATGTAACCCCTTAAGGGGTTACGTAGGTCAAACTGACTAAAAACAGCACATTTTTCTGTAATATTTTCACAGCATAATAAAAAGTCTATTTAATTCAAGCTTTTAGGCATATAAAAGTACAATATTTAAAGTATACTTTCAGAAATTTTTTTTTAAAAATTCGGCTGTAGGGATCTGATTTTCAGAATTCGGAGATCTTAAAAAAAATACTTTTCGATGGACAAGATTTCTTGAAATAAGTTCATCCGAAATCCACAAACCAAATATTTCGTGTTAGCTAATGAGTTAAACCAGTCCTTCATCATCATCATCATTATCATTTACAACCGCTTATCCCTATTGGGGTCGCATCCTTGATGCCTAACCGTATTTCGTTAATTTACGCATTTTCATTGCAATTCTTACGCAAATTCTCAATTACCGTGTTACCTTATCCCATACTTGGTGGCACTAGGTAAAAATAATATGAGAAAACTGAAGAAATAAAGCGAAAATGAGATAAACGGTGAGCAAAAAACTTTACGAAAAACTGTAGAAAAAATCCTACAGTTTTTTCCACCGTTTATCGAATTTTCGTTTTATTTATTCAATTTTTTTATACAATTTTCACCTAGTGCCACCGAGTATGAGATGCGGTAATACGGTAATCGAGAATTTGCGCAAGAATTGTAATAAAAGTGCGTAAATCAACGAAATACGGTGAGCAATTTACTGTCAATGTGATTCTGCCCTAAATATGAACTAACAGAATGCATCCTTGCTGTAGTTATTTGGTAAAAAGTAGCGAATAATTTCTAAAAATTAATTTTATTTGTGGCCAATAATATGGGAGACAATACACCTGTCCGAGGAACACTGATGATCGTTTCTTAAGAATAAATACAATTTGGGCATAGGCTAATCTCTGGTGAAAAGTAGGACCATCTTATATTTATATATACTTTTCATCCCATTTTATGTTTAACGTTTTTTTTCAAAATAAATATTATGTACCTCCCCCCGGCCGCCAACAAAATTTGAGACTCAGCCCCCCCCTAACTGCAATCCTGGGTACGCCCTTGGATATTATACAAAAGAATATTAGATCGATCCGACTTACAGACCACCCACAACACACACTTATAAGTACGTCCCTATTTGAATTTCGCTCACTGTATCAAAAAAATACTTCAATTTGTCTTTAATAGTTTATAATTCAGTTTTCCGGTCAAGTTTGTGACTGTCACAGCTATTCAAGGTCTTCTTAATGAATCTTAAGTGGATTTTGTGCTTTGGGATCGTTTGTGGTTTTTTCAAACATTTCCTTCTCCGGTATTTTACAGATTTTTGAAAATTTTTAGGTATTTATTTTATTTATAAAGAATCATTTAGCAAGATTGCTCAATTGAGAGTCCTTTTCACAAGAGACATTCTTAAGTTGAACAAAAATCATGTCATGTACTCGTTTTTATTTAGTTATTGTTGATTCAATTAAATAATATGCGGTATACAATTGTATCAGATAAATTGAATTTGACAGGTTTATATTGTCATCAATGTTTTTGGAGAATGCGTTATACAAAAATAATTAAAACCATACAATTTAAATTACGAATCTTTTCTGCGTCTACCGCCGTCTCAGTGTTAATTATCAAGCTCTAGACCAGAGGGGCAATTCACGAAATAACCAGTCAAAATTGACTGGATGGCGAATATGGCGGAGACATATTTGGTGTGGCGAAAAGTGAAATAACTCTAATTAATGCATTTTTCAGTTTGTCTTTATTCACCGAAAAGTAGGCAAAACGCAATTGGCAGGTCATTTATGGCGCGTATTTAAAATTGGGATTCGTTATAATATTTTAAGAATTTGAAGAAACATTCTAATTTTAATTCAAATACCAATATAATTTATATTTTGGTGTAGTTTGTTGAAGATTGAATGGTGTACTTATATTGCTTCATATTCTTCATATCAAATAAAATAAATATCGCAATATTGGTTTAGTGCAAATATAAATGTTTATATTTTAATCCATTTTTCCAAAATAACTTTGAGTTCGTTTTAAATTCTAAATACAATTTAAACTTAAAATATTAGAATTTTAAAAAATTATTTGGGTATTGAAGATGTCGTCACATATATTTTCTAAGAATTATGATAAATGTTGTAAGTTTGTAAAGACCAATTACTTCTCGAGAGTCAGAAGTAGCATCGGAAAAATTGTATTTATTCTGATAATAAAAATTTTATTCATTTTGTACTTAAACGTGGTAAATGGTACTTCAAACGCTGCAAATATAATATATTTGATGCGTGTATTTATTGACACGTAGTGGTCTTGAAAAGGTTAATTTAATATTACAATTTTTTAATATCATTCTAGAAGTCTTTGTTTCGTGGAAAATTATGTCAGAAGTATATTGTATGTAAAATTTAACAATAAACAATCTGAGACATAGAAAATCCCTAAATAGTAATTCCTTTAATTACTGAACTTTCCCAAAACCTATTTTTCAGAACGCATGAAGTATTTAACGTTTATAAAATTTTAAAATCCAATATTTTCTTATTATAGTTGTGTCTGGGTATCTTTACTTAAATGAAATAATGCAAATAAATAACTTTTTCATAAGATTTTGGTAAAAAAAATCGTACCCTCCGGTCTCGAGGTGGCGGTTGAAATTGTCTGGGTACACCCCGAAATTCCAGCAGGTACAAGACCCAAAACCTTGTACACCCTCCATTTTTAGCGAGGAGACGCACCTTTTAACGGGATGGCGAAATTCTCTTCACAGAAAACATGCAGAAACTAGTCAAAATTTTGACTGGTTAATTTCGTGAATTGCCCCTCAGAACAAAATAATGGAAACGAACTTTGTCAGGTTGTAGGGTATGATGAGATAATTCGGAATCATGTCAATTTTGGAATTTTGAGATTCTCTCACTGTTTCACATGATCAAAGAGAAAAATAAAACCACGAAGAAGTACAAGACTTTACATTCGAGAGTATTTTTTTTTATTATTTTTTTCCTTTTTCCATCTAAAACTGTTAGGAAATCTCAAAGTTCGAAATTACCCCATCTTACTCTACGCACCATACACTCAGAGCATGCTTGATTTTTCCCAGTTCAATATAATAAATAAATATTAAAATACATTGCAAGTGCTGCTCTATTTATAAAAATCTCTAAAAAAAAAAAAGAACGGAATTATAGAAGTAATGGCTGACTAAAAATCGTTCTTAGCTAGTTAACTGACAAAAAACGTACAGTATCGGCCATAAGTTTCTTGACAAAGGTATGTTCGAGAAATCAAGTGGAAAAAAGTGATGGGAAAAATACCTGTTTTTTATTTTTTATTTTTGTAATTGGGTTGCTTTGTAATCCATAGATGTCATTTGTGTATTTAAAAAATAATAATAAGAAATAATTCTTTTCTAAAAGTTGATCATTTTTCATCGGCCAAAAGTTTCTTGACAAATTTGAAAAAGTGGCTTAGAATGGTCAAATACGTGCAATCAACGTCCTATAATTCTATTTAGTTTTGCATTTCTCTGTCTTTCAAGAAAACTGTATTTTCAAAAAAAATCTTGTAAGAAAAATCCGCTTGGTGATATAGAAAGGATAAAAAGGCGTAACGAATACAGAGATTTTTTTCTTTTCGAATGCATAAGTTAGACTATATTGTAAAGCTAGAATTCTTTATTTCCTTTATCTTGTTAGGAAAAGCTGGAAGAGTTTCATACAAAAAAAAAATGCTTTTACCTCTCATTTGTTAAACGAAAAAAAACTAAAGTGCTTTGCAAACCTATAAGAACACTTGAAAAAAGTCAAGATAAAGCAATAATTGCTATTTCTCAATACGCTTTTGTGTTTAAATGTTTAACTGTATTTTTTTAACAAAAAAATGCAGTGGTGGTTAGGCTATTTTGTCTGCTTTTTTTGATATCATATCAGAAAATGCACTATTCTTACCTTTGCAAAACCATAAGAACACCGTTAATTATCGAGTAATACTACTGGTTGTCAACGAGATATCGTCCCAATCCTCATTTAGTGTTCTTTGGTGAGTGATACGATAAATATGCCACGTGGTACAATTCTCTCGGAATCAGAGAAATGCCAGATTATCGCCTTTAAAAAATTTGGTACTGGAATTCGCGAAATTGCTCGAAAGCTGGGACGGAGTGCAAGTGTTGTACATAATTTCTTGAAAAATCCTGATGAGTACAAAACCAAAAATCATCATGGAAGGAAAAGAAGTCTTACGGACCGTACAGAGAGAAAGATTCTGCGAATTACTTCGAATAGTACACGCAGCTGTAACTCAATCAAAAAGGAACTCAGCCTTAATGTGTCTACTGCCACTGTTTGGAGAACGATAAAACGATCACCCAATATGGTGCGCGCCGAAATAAACCCTGCTCCGAGCCTCAAGCCAATACATTGTGAAAACCGCTTGGAATTTGCGCGAGTTAATCTTCAGCATGATTGGACCAAAGTAATGAATTTTCAGTTTATGTAATTTTTTAATGTAACAATCTTTTTTCCTTGTGTATGTCATTTTTTCTGATGAGAAAAAATTCAACTTGGATGGTCCTGATGGTCTAAATTCATATTGGCGGGATTTGAGGAAAGAGCCACGGTTATTCTCCAAAAGGAACTTTGGAGGCGGATTTTTGATGGTATGATGGGCCTTCTGCCTAGAGAGGACACTAGAACTGAGATTCACATCTCATAGGATGAACAGCAGAGATTATAATAGGTGTCCTTAGAAGTCGATTGGTGCCATTTCTTTTCCCAGATCGTCGTGAAAATTTAATATTCCAACAATGCGAGAATCCATGTGAGCGCAGAAATTTAGTCTGAATTGGCACTAAACTTGAACCCTATTGAAAACCTGTAGGGACTCTTTGTTCGCCGAGTTTATCATCCTAATTATGAAAACTTGGCGTACAATAACCTGTCTGAACTAAAAGCCGCTATTATCAAGGCCTAGCAGGAAATTGAACAGGAGACCATCACCAACCTTATCCAAAGTATGCCAACACGCATTTTTGAAGTCATCAGAAAGAATGGTGCATTGACAAAGAACTGTTTTTTTTTTTTGGTTTCGAATGGTGTTCTTATAGTTTTGAAAAAGAGAAAATAGTCCAATTCACGAAAATTCAATAATATTCGTAATAAAGTCCTTCGAAATTTCCATTCTACATATAATAATAATAATAATAATATGTTTATTCCATCATCATATCTCAAATTGCGGCTGCCGACCGACTTCACAACCGGTCTCCCCAAGTAAACGGCAGAAACCTTGGTTCACAGACCGTATAAGCCAAAATTTAGTACAAAATAGTTAATTTACAAAATTCAATTTAAAATTATGTGCAAAATCTCACTTACTGGGATAGGGAAGGGAGTCACAGGCAGGGCAGATGAGACAGATGGGCTAAGAAACAACGGGCTCACAAAGTGGCTCATTTCGCCGTTTCTGAGTTCGAGATTGAGAACCATCAAATTGTTTTACTTGCAATAGCAAAATATTAGAATTTCAAGGTAATTAAGTTGGGTGGAGAGAGAGACAACTGAAAAAAGTCAGAGAGGGGACGAGATCGAGAGTGTGAGAGAACTTGAGAAGAGTTTCTTTGCAAAAGAAGCAAAAAGAGCAAAAACGGAAAAATACGAAGTAGGAAAAAACTAAAGAAAAATCAAAATAAAAATAAAAGCATAGCCAATTCGGCGGCAAAAGCAGGACCGCGCCAGAAAATCACCGAAAAAATCAGAACCGGGGACACTCTTACAGCAGCTCACAAGAAATATGTACGAGCTAAAAGTAGTAAATAATTTAAAGCAAAAAATAAGTAGAATTCAGAATGTGCATGTGACAACCCTTTACAAAGTGGCTGGGCAGAGAAAAGGCTGAAGGCCCCAAAGAGATCCCACCATTGGAGAAGTCGCCAACCAAAAACTAAAAACATTAGTAAAGGGCAAATCAAAAAGAACAGGTCAATAGAGATTATTCAAACTGTAAGAGCACATCGGAACCAATTTATCGCGCGATCAGTAGGCACGGAACTTACTGCTGCACAGCAGAAACAGGTAGACGTAGGGGGAGGCTTTGAACTTTCGCACACAAAAATGATGTTCAAGTTCAGTGATTTTTTCTGACTACCATGCAAACCGTATGGATTCTCCAACTATGCCAAAAAATGTCTTACTTATAAGGTTCATAATCCCACCAAACAAAATCCCAGGAAATCCTTAGATTTTCCTCCAGAGGAAAATGAAAATTTAATGGCGATTTGTCCGATAGATGAATCAAGTTTCTATTATCGCACACGATTCACGCCATCATTGAACACCCCATTTTCACCGTAAATTTTGCACCGGACACTAAAAGTTGCACATCATTGTTTAAAGGGAACTCTAATCTACTTGATTAAACCATTTTTATAAGGAATAAAACATTTTAATATCACTTTTTTGGAACTTTTCTGAGAGATGTTTTATTGACATTAAAAACCATTTTTTTGCTTGATTCTACGAGAATTTCACTCCGGAAACGGTTAAATCTGATGAATACTTTCTTGAAAAGTCCAAATATCACCAAATTTACACGAATCAATAAGTTTTTAAAGCTAAAAATTGACTAAAACTCTGCAAGCGAGAAGACCACACAAGATTCCACCATTCCTCCACGGAGCCGGATATGCACAAAAACGTTTGAATGCGCATCATTGAAGATTTCTCTGTTCCTGCAGCTGCAGGAATCGGGATTTAGCACAGATATTGAGCTTCAGCAGGTCAACAAGCTAAAATTTTCACAAAACATCTTCTTACGGACAATTTCTTTTCTTTGTCATGCAAAACAACACAATAGTGAGGTTATGTCAAAGATTGTCAAAAACCAGTTGTAAACTGTATGAGCTTATTGCAGATGTGATTCTTTCATTGCACATTCAGTTTGTGCAAGCTTGAAAAATATTTTTATATCAAAGAAATGCAAAATTGCTTAATAATTACTTAACTGCAGCCTATTTGAGTTAAATTACTTCTTGTTTATCAACTTTACGATTTTTAAGTTTTCCTTTCTAGTGGTGGATCAAATCGGTAGATTACAATAGATGTGAATATGAGGGATCGCATCTAAAATGAAGTTTCTTGGAAAATGTGAGAGAAGCCATGTCTTCTATGTGCGATCGATGAATCTGAGTCAAGTTTGTGAATTTTGTTCCACCCACAAAAAGTGCCTGTTCAGCCTAAAAGATTTTTACATAAATCTGATTCCTAATAACCCCTCTACCCTCTGTGATAGTAGTTTTTCAGAAAAGTGATATTAATTCTGCACAATCGTATGAAATATTGCACAGCAAAATTACAGTTTTGGACCTGTTTTTATTTTTTGCTTCCTGAAACTAGGAAAAAAGGATTAGACTCTCAATTTTTTCAGGAAAGATGGGATTTAAGGTTAGCTATTACAATATATAGCCATATGTGAGATTCATAAAGGAATATGGGAGAAATATGAAGTGTCTGAAGGTAGCGTATGTGCGAACGATCAAAGCCTCCCCCTAAGTGCTTCAAACTCTTTCCAGAGAAGTACCGATAAGTTCTTAAGGAACGCATTACGTGTTAAAGTTGAAACCTTCATTCTATCAGGCAATGAATAATATATAATCAAGGCAATATATAATCAAGTTTTTGGATTTTAATCTAAATAAAAAAAATATAAGGACTGATTAGAAATTTCTTTGTTTAGTGGAGCTGAAGAATTTGTAGGTGTTCTAATAGTTTTGCAAAGCACTTTATATTCAAACTAACTATTAGTTTTTTCTTGGAATTTGAGCATCTGAAAATATACACAATTCTTAAATAATAATTTATTTATCATTCTAAAAATTTATATTTTCGAAAGTAATGAATGCGTGAAACTACCCATCCTCAATTATACTTTTATTTGCCATATTGAACAGACGGTATCCCCCTCATAAGAAAAATTGAATAGTCAGTAAAGTAGCTCTATCAATTTGGCCTGAGAGTAAAATAGATATCTGTCAGCTATTTTTCGGGAAGTATGAAGATAAAATAAGTAAATATTTGGCTTATAAAAAAAGAAAGTCGAGAAGTTTATTTTATGCCCTTGTGCAACCTTCTAACAGATTTCACATAAGCTTTATGGACTACTCGTGGTCCCAGAAAAAAAATATCAACACTGAGAGAAATCCGAAAAAGTTAAAATAACATTCTGGAAATGTTTATTTTACCTTGCAGTATTGATCCGAAATCGGTGTAAATATTATGCTTTTTAAGTGTATTAAGGGTTAAATTTACCTTTTTCATGGTAATTTTACCCTTAGAAAGGTGTAAAATTAACATTAAAAAAATGTTGATATATTTTTACACCTAAAAAGTGTTAAAGTTATGAGGAAAGAAAGTTAATCGCACCGCCGTTTTTTTTTTCTCAGTGAAAATAGGCACTGGAAGAAAGATTATGTTCTGTATATCTTGATTGAATTACACTGTGCAACGATGATTTTGTCCCTGGGTTCTCATGCTATTTTTTCTATTGCTAGGGTCAAATGATTTACGAAAATACTTATCATTTTGATTTCATTTGGATTTTGCGCCTGGTATTTAGGTATTTAGTTGGCTGAGTGCTCGTTTTTCGTTTGAACCTCAATATCGAGGTTAAAAAATAATCTGAGAGAAAAGTTGTATATGGACGAAAATGTAGGTGATTAAATTCTCTATCAAAACCACAAAACAGATTGTTAGGGACAGTCCTAGTTTTCGAGATATTTTGGATCAAAGTTGCTAAAAAGTTCGATTTTCCCATGTTTTCTGACATATTTGAGGCTACAGCGCCCCTGGTGTCAGTTGTACGAACTTCATCTGTTCAGAGGATTTATCGAGCATGTAAAGGATAACAAATTGTTCCAAAGTAAGAAATAAATCGGTTCAGCAGAATCGGAGATATAGCAACCCAAGTATCAAAAACGGCAAAAAGCGTTTTGCCTAGATTCCAGGCGCAAAATCCAAATGAAATCAAAATGATAAGCATTTCCGTAAATCATTTGACCCTAGCAATAGAAAAAATAGCATGAGAACCCAGGGACAAAAAAAAAGTTCAAAATTGTTGCACAGTGTTATTATAAGACGACCACAATTTTATCCAAACGTAATAAATACCACAGGATCTGAAAGGTAATGAACCAATGCTTCCACCCATTGCTCACTGTCGCTTTAATCTTTAATGGCAACTGAATCAATTTTATTTTTAATTATTATTTTAATTAACTGGATGTCAATGGTTTAGCGTAATAAATTTCTAATTTAGATATGACGTTACTGTTTTGTGATTCTAATAATGACCTTTATTATCAGTCAGTCTATTTAATCACTAATTGATAAACGTATGTGGAAGATAATTTCACGTTTTGTTTTTTTTTTTTAATTCCAATTCAGTTGAGACTACATTTTTGGTACAGTACAAACGTACAAACTGTTTTTTTTCAATCCGAAAAGAATAAAAACATGGGAATATTTCCGAGTATTTCAAGTGACAGTTTTCTAAAAATAGCCACGTTTCGATCATCCCATTTAATGGTATTCTGTTTCCACTTAGCGTTAGGTTGAACTAAGACATCTGAAAGGTGTTATTTACAGAATGGAGTCGCAGAGTTGTGTAAACTCGTGATTAATGCAACATCTAAGATATGGAATTTTAAGTTTTAGAGATATGATTTGTTTTATATATGAATTATTTTATTTTACAAAATACGTATATAAGTGGTGCCTTTTTCCTTTTTTTATTAAATTCCTTTTGACCAGCTTTATGAATTTCATAAAATAAACCACCTCTCTAAGGTAAAGTGTTTTGAAAATTACTGTTAAAATGAATTTGATTCTATTCCAATAAAAAATAAAAAGGGGAAATTTTTCTCCTGAATTGTATTGAAAAATTGTATTGTATTCAGTGAATTGTACTGAATTGTATTCCTGAATTGTATTGACGTTAGGGAAATTTACTAGAAGGGAACCGGAATTCGTCGGGGGAATGGAGTCACTCTTGGAAAAAACGACAAAAGCTTTCGGCTCGGTCTCCAAGCCTTCATCAGTGGTCGAATCTATTAGGAACTTCCAGAGTTTTGTCTCTCAATCTGTCTAGGGAAGGTACAGGGCATAACAGAGGATGTGGGGGCACTCTACTAACAAAAACAATTCAATTTTTCTTTTAAAAAATTTGGCACAAATTTAAAATTTTCTCAACTTATTCTGCTTTGGCCAGAGCTTTTCTCAAGAGTGACTCCATTCCCCCGACGAATTCCGGTTCTTTTAGTAAATTTCTTCTGAACATTTCTTTTTTTTAGCACTTTACTGTTTTCAAGTGCTTCTGTATAATCAACTTTTTTTTTATATTGGTTCCTGTCACAACTGTTTTGTGTTTTGGAACACGACGAGGACTGGGGAAAGGAAATCAGTCGAGATAGTAAGCAACACAAAGAAAAGTCGATAATGTAGAAGCACTTGAGAACAGTAAAGTGCTAAAAAAATGTTCAGGGGCGAGGATTCTCTTTTTCATTTTTGATCGAAATAGCACCACAAAAGGAGTACAAAGTCTTTTAAAAAAATCTTGCATAATCATCTTTAAACATTGATGGTTGGAAATTTTCGTCAAAATAGGCCATTTTGAAGTAAAGTGTTTGCTTAATGAGTACATAAATCTCATCAAAATACTCCATTTTGGCGAAAATGTCGCACAATCTGTAGATGTCATAAGGAGATAACTCGGAAAGAACTTGCTTTAAAAATCTTGTGAAATCTTGTTGTTTCACATAGAAGAGTAACAAGATGTGTGGCTACACCGATCGCCATAGGGATTCTTGTAAAATCTTGTAAAAGTACAGAGGGTCGCTGGATAATGTATATCGGGATTATACATATATTGGGATTGTGCAAACAGACAAATGCATCAAACCATTGGGGAGATAACTTGTGAAATCATTATTATTGAGGTACACCTAAATGTATCCAAATTTATTGAGGTTATAAATTTGAAAAACATCCCTTGTGAACAGTTGACGCTGAAAATAGCCTGAGAAAATAGTACCAATAATATTTTGCATATTAAGTTCGGCGTGTTTGTCAGTTATTCGAAAGAAAAAATGTCCTGCGGGTCCGCAAATTTTCTGTCTGCATAAAGATAAAGCCATTTCGCGTGGTTTTCTTCGGTCCTAGAAATATGCATAATTCCGAAACCCTTTGCATTACCAAAATCTTGTTCTTATCCCAAAAAATGAGTCGATTATTCGGTCTGAAATTGTCTTCAAAGTCTTATTTTATCATTTCGTGTATTTTATTGAAACAAGATATCTTGTTGGAAATAACAAGATTTAGCAAGATCAACTTATTTTGCAAGATTGTTTACGAGTATTTTTTCATACACTGAGAGAAAAAAGGAGGTTATCGATATTCCATACATCAGAATTTGAGATTATCGATCGCAGAAAATCTCTTATTATGCTCAAATAACAGTATTAAGTACTAGTATTTATTAAAAGCTTTGAAAAAAATTTGGATTTATTTGAAAGGTCTTTGAATCTTATCAAGTTTGGACCGGTAATGAGTAGGAAAATTGATTCACTGAGAAAAAAGGATGCGATTAACTTTTTTTCTTCGTTACTTTAACACTTTTTAGGTGTAAAAATATATCAACACTTTTTAATGTTAATTTTACACCTTTTTAAGTGTAAAATTAACATGAAAAAGGGTAACTTTAACCCATAATACACCTAAAAAGCATAATATTTACACCGATTTCGGATCAATAATGCAGGGGAAAATTAACATTTCCGGAATGTTATTTTAACTTTTTAGAATTTCTCTCTGTGTGCAAAAGCAATTTTATGAATTTCATAATATAGTACATGGAGTTACCTGTTATGTAACATTTTTTTAAAATGTTTTTGAACAAATAATGTTTAAAAAAAAAAGTTTTTGAAGTTTGTTTTCTTTTATACTCATTTTTATTTGTTTCTTTTTTTGGTAGAATACCATTGTTAAAGGTGGTCAATATTTTTTTTCTTTTTTTTAACATTTATTTTGTAATACTTATCAACAATTTAGGGATTTGTTTCTTCCTTGTATACAAGGAAAAAAAAAACAATATCTCGGAATTTCCCTCAATCTTATTACAGTTTCTTTTCTTTGCTAAAGCCCAACCATAAAGCTAAAACAATATCATTTGCATTGACTTTAGACTCATTACATAATATTTTTTTTCTTTAACATATTAAATTCTTAACAAAATGATTTTACAAACTGTTCGTTCAGCAAATACACAAAATATTTTTTTTGTGTGAATTTCTTAGCTAAATAAGTCACTTTGAATCTTATTCAAACGGCAAATTATGTCCACTAAATAGGAGTCTTTCTTTGGTATCTTACACAATAATTTCCTTTCATTAGTTGTCTTGCTTGGTTTTTTTTTACTGGTGAAAGAAAATGATCTCATATTTAGTCTACAAATTGGAATTAAGTGTCAGATATTTGGCTGACGACAGAAGCATTCACAGAAAATAACAGGGGTATATTGCACAGAGAAGTGAAGAATGACGATTGTAGTGATCAATTCTTCAGTTCAGACTCACTCAAGTTGCTCACAGTTGTGGCAGATTCGGTATGTGTCACTTGACCGGATCGATTGAGAAGATCCTGAATTTCCGATAAGGATTTTCCTTTGGTTTCTGGCACGATGAAAAAGACAAAGATCAGTCCAAGTATTGAGAGTCCAGAAAAGAGCCAGAAAGTTTCACCAGTTCCCATGGCATCAACCAAATTGGGGAAGGTTTTTGTGATGACAAAGGCCAAGATCCAGTTAGTTGTACCTGCCATTGGTCCAGCAAATCCTTTAACGTCTGATGCAAACAATTCGCCCATCATGAGCCATGGAACGGGACCAAATCCAAAAGAGAACATGATGATAAAGATGCAAAGTGAAACAATTGGCAACCATCCAAGATTAGAAACTTTCGCTGCATCCTGATCTTTGAGGAAGAAGTAGACACCTAAGAGGATCGTACAGATTGACATGACGGATATTGAGGAAATCAAGAGAATTCGACGTCCAAGACGATCTACAACAGTTGTTGAAATAAATGTGGCTACAACTTGCATAACTCCCACGATAATTGTTGCCACTCCGGCTTCTATTCCCGTATTGGCAGCCTGAAATACAAAGATTTTAAGGGTTGAGAAATATGATAATTTTTTTTTAATAATTTGCAAAAACAACTCATTAAATAGAAAATTTTAATTAAAATGGCATAGGCCATTTTAATATGTTTAATACGATCTTCGTAAATAAAAGCGTAAGGAAATGGTTATGAAATGATTACCGGTTTGACTTTCTTTGTCCTTTTTTTTTGCTATTTTATACCTTTATAAAAACGTATAGTAAGAGTGAAAGGAGTGAGGTGAATGGGTGATTTATTTTTGTTCAGTTGTTGATGAATGGATTTCGGGCTGGGAATTATTTTATAGTAACATTGTACTATGTTAACGCTCTAACAGTATTTTCTTTAATATGCAAAAAAAAAGTAGTTAAATAATTTTGTTTAAGGTAATTAATGGTCCAATGAACTCAAAAAAACCATCCGTTCCTCAATATCTCTTTTCGTTTGAGCGCCAAGTGAGAAAAGGTAAAGACCGCTTGGAGACGGTCTCTTCTGTTTAATGGCCTCTACACACTAGAGAAATTTATGTCCATATTGAACAGTTTTTCCTACACAAGCGTATGGAATTTGCCTCAATATGGACATAAATTTTTTTTAGTGTGTGTAGAGACCATAAGGCATCAAAAGACTGAAATATTTTTATCGAAAAATAGTGAACAAATAGATAAAATAAACAAATTTTGAACGTTTTTTATGGATGAATATTCTATATGCTAAAAAAATAATTTTTATGAAAAAAAACGTTTAGAATTTTTAGAATTAGACGTTAATGAAGCTGAAGGTGTGTCAATGAGACTGATTTTTAACGAATAGGTCATGGATCAGGTATGAAAACGTCTTTTTCTTGTATATTTCGAAGGTACCTTAAAATACATTACTCATTTTCTGGCCTTATTTCATGATCTGGGGCAATAATTGTCGGAAATTACGGAATTTATCATCACTGTTGAAGTCTGCTTTTTTTTATAAATTTTGCTTAATACGCAGAAATTGATCGTTTTACTCATTAAGGGCAGTCTTCGTGCCATTTCAATTGTTTTCCATGATTAATATGTTGCAAAACAATAATATATTTTACCAGAACAACCAAAACAATTAAATAAAAAGATCGGTAATTTTTGAAAATTTTACATCTGATCCGGTAATATCGTCCACAAGCGGTCTTCCTTTTTTTCTTCTAAAACTCATGCTTTTAGTTTTTTCACATTTATCAATTGAAATATACAAACTAGAATAAGATATCTTTCAGGAAATAAAGTTCTTACTGCAGTTAGATTAAAGTAAAACGAATTTTTTGCACTTGAAATCGAAAAATGTGGCGAACGAAATTTTGTTGTTTTTTCTCTGACCTGTCACATAAAAATGAAGATGGTAACCAAGCGAAAGGTCAAAATGAGCTAGCTTCAGAAAATATGTCAGTAAGACTATACCTGAGGACACTGTAGACACTTTAACTTGGAATAATTAATATTATCGCAGTAAATACGATTTATAGAATGATCGTCTGGAGACGGTCTTACCTGATAGAAGGATAAAAAAATTAAAGAAAAAAGGCTTGCCTTTTGAGATAAAATGCGAGTGACTTTGTCCCCCTTTAATCAACCATTTCTTATAAAAGACAATGAAGAAGGTGTTCACATCTAAAGCCCAAAATAAACACAGCAATCGGCTTAGGGATCAGCCCGAAAAATGAGAATTAATATCGATCGATCAAGTTGAGCTTCTAAATTCACGAGGTCTAATAAAATTTACAAAGATTTGTGCCAGGTGTTTTTGGTACTTTTGGAAATGTCAATTGGATGAAAAAACATCGAGAGTGATGATACGTAATGTCGTAAAATATTAAAATCCATCAAGATTGGATTTATGGAAAGGTCAGAGGGCTCTTCTCCGAATGAGAAAAGTGGTATTGATTTTTATTTTAAGAAATTTTCCAGAAATCAAAGTGTGAACATTTTTTACACTAAGAAAAAATCTGTAGAGTTGAAACAACTCTATGGCCGAGTTGAATTAACTCGAAGAATATCAATGTAAATGTTACTTTTTTTCGTTGTAAATTTTAGTAAACAAAGTTAAAACTACTCTACGTGCGACTTGAATTATCTCGTCGGACATCGATGTAATTATTACTTTTTTTTCGATGTAAAATTTCATCTCGACTGAAGTATATTCTTAAGTTTTTTTATTTTAGGAATATACTTCAGTCGAGAACATTTTCGTGTGACAAAGTTCATATGGAACATCAATTGGAAATATTCCTAACAGTGTTTCCTGAAGACATGTGCAGTGCATTATATGTGATATCTCAGAATATGGGGAACTTAAGATCAAGAAAAAAATAATAAGGGAAATGATAACATAAAAAACATAAAATTGCAAAATCTTTTCATTTTCAGATTTGAAAGAGTTATTTTTATTCTAAAAAAGAATTATTTAAGTCTTAATACAAGTTATTTTAACTCTTAAAACGAGTTATTTTCACTCTTTTTCATGTAAATTTAGAAGAAAAAAGTTGAAACAGCTCTTCTGAATATTACACTTAAATACAAGTAAAATCAACTCTAAAATATAGTTAATCGAAAATCACAACGAAAAAGAGTTAATTTAACATCGATTCGAGTAAGTTTTAGTCGTTTATTTTTCTGAGTGTAGACATTTACATAAAAAACGCTAATCCCTGATTGTAAATCCTCTTTGAATGATAGTTTTTTGCACCGATCTTTTACCGCCAAATTTTTCGAGTTGAGTGTTCTCAAGAGTTAGCCTATATATGTGTGTAATTTGTGACACAAGGGTAAGATGTTCAAGATTTAAAATATTGCGTGGATGCCATCTTGATTCAACATTTCTGTCCGCTATTTTGAATAACTTTGAAAACCAAAAATTCTTCCGATCGGACTGAAATTTTAGTATGTTGTGACTGATGTAAAAACCTTTTCATTCTTTTCAGAATATAATGCATTATCCGACCTAGGTTAAGACATTGCCTAGACACAGGGGTTCAAAGTTGAAAATTTTGAAACGCTGATGAATTCAAAACTATTAACTAATAAAAACATGTTATTTGCGAATCTGAAGTAACATTGTTTCTCTATGAAGAATAAAAAAAATAACCTTTTGTTTAATTTTGTAAAATAGTACAAGAACAATTAGTAAATTTATAAAATGTAAACCCCAATGATTTTTAGTGCTTATTGAGACTTTTAACTTAAGCCCCAGGTAATCAAAATTAAACACCTGCACAGAAAAAAATATTTTGTAAAAATGTTCGTAAATGTTTTTTGTGAATTCCTATGGGGGAGTTACGAAATACTCGTGAATCGTATAACCCACAAACATGTTCGAAAAAGATTGTACTTTTTTTTTACAAACATTGTTCGTAACATTGTCACTTGACGAGCATTTTTTTTACTTTTACGAACATTTGTTGGTAAATGTTCGTAAACACACAAAAAAATGTTCGTAAAATTTTGTCATTTGTTTGTAAATGTTCATAAAATGTTCGACAGGAAAACAAACATTTACGAACAAATGACAAATTTTTACGGACATTTTTTGTTTGTTTACGAACATTTACGAACAAATATTTGTAAGAGTACGAAAAATGTTCGTCAAATGACCATGTTACAAACAATGTTTGTGAAAAAAGTACAAACTTTTACGAACTTGTTTAGGGGTTATACGGTTCACGAGCATTTCGTAACTCCCCCATAGGAATTCACAAACATTTATGAACATTTTTACAAAATATTTTTTTTCTGTGTGGAAGATATTGTTATTTCAAATCTTCAATTTTGAGCCTTTGTATCCAAGCAATCGATTAACTTAAACCGGATCATAGATATATTCCGAACAGTCGATCTTCAACAAAATACCAATGCTTGCATTACATTGACTATTACTGAAATATCCGTTTGCGGATCTTTGTACCCTATTTGGTAATTAATAATATCCCTATATAATTTGACATAGTAGACCGGAGCGGTGAAGACCATAAATACGTGATAAACTAGAATTAAAGAAAAGTTTACAAATAACAGGGGACAAAGTAACCCGCATCCACGGTAATATTCATTTTATGCTGTCTACAGTATGTAAAAATTTACATCAAAATTTGATTTTTCTTTAATGTTAGATCACTTACAAATTGCAAAATATGTAAAATTTTTTTTTCAGTAAATTTGTTTAATGTATGTAGTCAATTACTTCAATATATAAATCCATATTGAAGCAATTTAAAGTGTTTTTCTTCAAAAATTCTTTTTCGATTGATGTCAAATTGTTTTTTGAAGTATAATTTTGATAATAAGTTCAATGTGGAGACAATTTTAAGGCCTCTACACATTGTGAGAAATGTTCATCAAAATGAAGTATTTTGAAGTATTTTGTGTATGTCTACATAAATTTCGTCAAATTATTCCATTTTGACGAAATTTTCTCACAATTTGTAAAAGCCACTAGCCAACAAAATTCTAGCAGTTAAAATAAAAAAAAACATTACACAATTTAAATATCAATTTAAAATTTTTGAATTTTGAAAAAACAAATTTGCAATTGAGGCAATGTTTGATTGTTTTTAGATTGGCGGTATTCAAATATGATTGAGATTATGTTGAAATTAAAAGAAACTTTGTCAAGACCAAAAAAACAGTCACTGTTGTGAGCTGAGTTTGACAAAGCCAAGATTTGATATCCCAGCGAGCACCAAATGCTAACCGATTTCAATTCAGCTAAAAATATTAGTATTTTCAGCTGAATTTTGCTAAACTTAAACGAAAATTCGCGAGGCAGTGCCATTTCCATATATTTGGATTGCACTTTTTGTTCGGTGACTGCTGACAGGTCAGCAGATTTTTGCAAATCGATTCAGCAAAAATATGCTGAAACCGGTAACTTTTTCAGCTTAAGTGTGCTCACTGAAGGTATTCGTTATTTTTTTTTAATCTACGCCCCCAATTTTTTAGTAGTGTTTTGCCTGATATTCTAAGTTCACCATCGCAAAAAAAAACGGTTTTGGAGATTAAGTTGAATTTGAACCATTTAATGATCGAATTCGAAGATGGGAAATTTTTTGAAAGTCCTAAGGCTGTTAGAAGAGTGAGAAGGGGAATGAAATATTGATAGTCGAGTTTTCTTCATAAGAAGCTATCTAATCATTTTGAAGATCTGACACAAGAATGTCAATCAAATGAATTGAAT
This sequence comes from Phlebotomus papatasi, assembly GCF_024763615.1. Classification (NCBI taxonomy): domain Eukaryota; kingdom Metazoa; phylum Arthropoda; class Insecta; order Diptera; family Psychodidae; genus Phlebotomus; species Phlebotomus papatasi. The sequence continues at coordinate 32,821,933 of NC_077223.1, read as the reverse complement.
TTGGGACTTTTTATCTTCCCCTTGTTCATTGGAACTTTAATAGTGAGAGATCGAACAGTCTGACGCCAAACACGGGCTGAATCGGTTGAAGTGGCTGAACATAGCCAACATAAGAATATACTTTATCGATACATTTATTTCAGCATCTCTTGAATTTCAACAAGAGATTTCCCTTTGGTTTCTGGGACAATTAGAACAATGAATATAATACCAGCAAATGCAAAAACGGAAAAGAGCCAGAAGGTTCCCGGTGTTCCTAAGGCATCTTGTAGATTTGGAAAGGTCTTTATGATGACTGATGCCAACAGCCAATTTGTCATTGTTGCCATTCCCGAGCCAGTTGCCCTTACTTCGGGTGCAAATAATTCCCCATTCATCAGCCATGGTACCGGAGCTATTCCCAGTGCAAAGGCTGTATTGTAGAAACTGAGGCAAACAAGGGGAAGCCATCCCAATCCTTGGGCATTATCATGCTCATCCAAGTAAAAATAGGCACCCAATAGGCAAATTGTTATACACATCACAGACATTGATGTGATAAGGAGAGCGCGACGACCAAAACGATCAATCGCAAAGATAGCTAAAACCGTTCCGAGAACCCCCATTGCACCACTTATGATTGTTCCAATACCCGCTTCGATGCCAGTGTTTGCAGCCTGAAATAAATGGCGTCTTAGTTTATTTATCGTGATTGATATGAATTTTAAGAAGCATCTAATATGGAATGAAGTATGTTCAAGGGGCTTTTCTTGACCTCTAAGTTAGATAACAAAAAATCGAGCTAGACATATTTTACAATGAAAGGTTGTGATAAGGTGTGGCTGAAGAGGATGATGTATCTGTAAACATTCTCAGAAAAAGAGTGTTATTATTATATTTAAGAGGTCCATGATAAGAATTCTAAACAATGTCAAGATCGTTTGACACAATTCTTAGAATGTACTTATTCGGTTAGTGATTATTTCGCAATCGTAGCTTCTGTAATCTTGTGATTCAATAAATTTCTTTCGATTAATCTAAATTTTGAAGTAGGAAAACTTCGTACTATTGGTTGTGAACTTGCTCTTCGTCCTATCTTGCCTAGGGGATGCTTCACGGTATACAGAACGAGGTGAGTGGCTGTGACTTAGTTTTATCGTAACTTTTTAATTTCCTCGTATACTTCATGCGGGCAACACGTACCCTCAATAAAGTAAGTCGGGTTCGGGTATATGTACCCTGAGCTTGGATATTTCATCCGTAATTCAGTGAATAAAAGAGCCGCTAACTTGCAGCAGCTGACACTCATTTTTAAATCACGAATCCTTCATCTGTACGCAGTAAAGCTTCATGAGATTCCGTAAAATATTTCTTATTTTATGAAATAAAAGTGTTTTTTTTTTTGTTTTGCCTTGTGTCTAACTTCTTGACAGTTCTTATTAATTCTTCTGGCTTCGCGTGTGTCGTCTTCGGCAAAATCCGTATAGGAATAGGAAACAACTAATTAACAATTAACTTTATTTTTACATTGATAAATTGTGACACTTCACACCTACACTACAGTCTATTAAACTAGATTTAAAAAAAAATCACTTGAAATCTTTTCGGTATTTTTTCACACTCATTGATGTATTATTAAATATATATTTTCTGAATCTTATTCCGGTATAGTGGTATCTCGTTTTTGCAGCTATTTTGCATGGTTCGTTTTGTACCTTGAAATTTTACACCCAGAAAATCGTAACTTTCGGCTATTAAGAAATTATAACGGGAAACCCTTTAAGGATAGTTGGGTCATTAATATCAAGTGCGTATCTAGGATTTAAGGAAAATATTTTGGAGGATTGAACCAGAAAAACACATTTTTTTTAACGTAAAGAACAAGAGTTTTCACAAAAAATCTCACAAAAAGAAACTACTTTTAATCCAATCTTAATACAGTAGACTCTCACTCAATCGGCTCTTTTTCAATCGGGCGACAAATTTTGTTGACAATTTTCTCGTTTAATTATGAAGCTAATTTGCTCAAATATGCTGTAGTTCTTCCTATTTTATCGTGATCCTTTATAATTGAGCACTTTTTGAGGAATTTACAAAGGCTTTGATACTCAATTTAATCGCTAATCCGGATGACATTTTGCCCCATATTCCCGATTGAGAGAGAGTCTACTGTAAATTTGAACTTATTGAAAAATCAAAAAATAATACAACTCTTTATACGACCTTAAATCTTTAAAGAACCATTTAGGAACTGTTTTTTTAGGAAATTTTGTGCTTTTATACATTTCTTTGCTTATTTTGACGATTTTGAAGAGTTTAAAGGAACAAACACGTTCTCATGGTATCCGAATACTTCAGACAAATTACGTTTTTAGATTAAGACCACTATCCCAAAAGAAATAATTTTAAATTAAGAGTACTTTAGACTAAACCCTTTAAGGAGGATTGGGTCACCGGTGACCCAAAAATGAACTTAAAAAAAAACCTAAAAATGAACTTTCTAAAGTTAAGTTTTGCTCTAAAAAGTCAGAAAAAGTGATTTTTAGTGGCCCCCGACTTTTGAGCCTCTCGTCCTTAAAGGGTTAAAATGTCTGTATTTACAATTTTGATTAGTTGAAGTGGTTCAGATAGCTGTATAACTTTCTCCTTAGTCATTCGAAAAACGAATATTAGCTTATTTTCGGTTTAAGGAAAAGGGATGAAAAGTAGTTTGAGTCTTCTTTTGAAACTTCCTTTCAAAAGAAAGTTACACGTTTTATAAATATTTAAAATTTATTTTTTACTATAAATTCAAATTGTTTGTATAGACGAAAATATTTCGACCATCTCTAAATCATTTTTAAATGATGAGCTTTTCTTGATGTGCCTTGCGATTTTCAAAAGCTTGCTAAAAGCAGAAAGTTTTTAGTGAAGAAAATGCTGGGAAATTGATCGAAAATTGTATGGAAAAAGCTTTTGAGAGTCTCAAAATATTTTTTTTTGTAAAGTTTCTTTTAAGTTTTCCCAAAAAGAAAAAAATATTACTGCACTGGTTCCGATTTTTTGGACAAATGTGGATAGTTTGAGAGATTCCATAACAGTTCTTCTAAGAAACATATATTATAGCTTTCTTTAAGAAAAGTTGATCAAAACCTTTTCCAAAAGTTCTCCCAAAAATCCATTTTGAAATTTTAAAACTTTGTGCAACGTTTTTTTTCTATAATTCGCCATAAATTCATTTCAAATACATGTATAGACGCCTTAAGTCCAGGTAGTTTCTTTTGAAAATTAGTTGTTTAAAGAGATACAGGACATATCCAATGTAGGGGGAAGTGGGGCATCTTTGTATTGGAGCAGTTTTAATATAGTTCTTTTCTCCTATTTTTAAATGAAACTGGTGTTTAACTATGATATAATTCAGCTCTACAAACCAATTGTGAAGCTAAATTACATTAAGACAAGGCTAAATTTCAATTAAACAGGACAAAAGGCCAAGTTTCAAAGCTGCCCCAATTCCCACTATTATCCGAGAATTTATATTTTCGAAAGTCATACATTCATGAACTTCTCTACTCTCCTCTACACAGAGTGTCGTGCACTTGGCTCAATTGTCTCCAGTGTATCTTTTCTGTTTTTCTAAATCGGTGAAGGGAGTTTTCTTGAGCAAATCAACTTTTAGAAAATGTTTCGAAAAGCACACTACCCTTCGAGATAAATCAAAATGGTCCTTAAGAAAGTTATAGAGCTATAATTTTTTATAAGAATGGGTTCATTAAAAATTATTTAATTTATTTATTTCATTTATTTATTTATTTAAATCTATATCTATAGGGTCCGTCCCTCTTACATGGTTTGATTAAGTGAAAAGTAGAAGGATAGAAAATAAAAAAAAGAAAGAAAAATCAGAGAATTTAGAAAAAAAAATAAGAATTCAACCTGACTCGGTCTGGTAGAGTCTAGCGATGCCGATCAGTGATGATGCGGCATGCAAGGCAAGGTAGTGAAAATTCTCTCAGGTTCTCTGTAAAGCGTTCTTTCCGCAGATAATGGGTTAACTTTATTTTTATTTATATTATAATTTCTAGAATTAGTATTTGAATTGTATGGGAAGACTTTCTGGCTTCGAATATTTCATATTTTTCCCAAATTTCTTTAATAAATCTCACATTTTTTTTCAGGAAATGTGAGACTTAATATTACCTATTAAAATATATTTCCATGGGTCAAATTCGTTAAGGAACATGGGAAAAATATGAAGTGATCGAAGCTAGAGTATGTGTGAAGCTTGAAAGCCTTCCCTTAGTACAAGACTAAGACACTACACTCAGAAAAATAATGGAGTAAAACTTACTCGAATCGATGTTGAATTAACTCTTTCGTTGTGATTTTCGATTAACTATATTTTAGAGGTGATTTTACTTGTATTTAGGTGTAATATTCGGAAGAGATGTTTGAATTTTTTTCTTAAAATTTACATGACAAAAGAGGGTTAAATAACTTTTTTTTGAGACTGAAACTAACTCGTTTTAAAAGTTAAAATAACTCATTTCAAGAGTTAAAAAAATCGTTTTTAGAGTTAAAATAACTCTTTCAAATCCCAAAATGAATATGTTTTGCAATTTTATGTTTTTTTTTATTTTATCATTTTTTTTTATTAATAATGTCTTGACCTCAAGTTCCCTATGTTCCGAGCGAAATATCACGTATGATGCACAAACATGTCTTCATGAAACACTGTTAGGCATATTTCTAGTTGATGTTCCATATGAACTTTGTCACACGAAAATCTTCTTGACAGAAGTATATTCTTAAAACGAAAATACTTAAGCATACACTTCAGTCGAGATGAAATTTTACATAGAAAAAGAGCAATAATTACATCGATATTCATTGAGTTAATTCAACTCTGCCATAGAGTTAGTTGTTTTAACTTTATAGGTTTTTTCTTAGTGTAAAAATTCACAATAGCCAATATAGCAACACATGGCGGATAAATTGCAAACCAAATGGACAATGAAAAAATCATACCTCTCATAAGGTCAAAAAAGCTTATCATTGTTTTTTTAACATACCCCAATTTTCGTGGAGAGCGTTCCAAATTTCTGTTACGAGGATGATTAATAGCTTTATTGTTAGTTTGTAAGACAAACCGAAAATTCAGGTCAAGGCCATTGATGAATTGTAAAGAAAGTTTTTTTTTTTCAGATCAAGTTCAAGTTTGGAATCTTGAACTTGGTTTGATTGATACTAAATTGCAGTTCAAATTATCTATATTAATAAATCTATTTTCAAGGATTTGGAACGTGGATTACTGATAAGAGAACGATAATAATTGAAAGGGGGAAAGAGAAGAAAATTGATATACACATTTTTTTTTAACAATATTAATACGTATCTATTATTAGCAATGTTTCTTATTTTATAAATTAAAATGCAGCCTCTTGTTTTTGTGAAGATGAACCCAATTTAAGCAGATGTTGTTTTACTCCTAAAATAAGTTGAAATGCATTTCGATGTTAGTGAGATACTCAAAATTCTATTTTTCTGGGAGAGTATCTTCTTGTCCTGGTACAATTGACTGGGCTGATGATGAGCGTTGTCCATCGAGAAGCCATTGAATTTCTGCGAGAGATTTTCCTTTGGTCTCGGGCAGGCAGAATACTAGAAATATTGTTCCGAGATAGGAGAGTGCAGTGAAGATCCAGAATGTCGGACCAGATCCAATGGCATCCAGGAGACTGGGAAAGGCTTTTGTGATGATGAATGCAAGTGTCCAGTTGAGTGTCATGGCAAGTCCTGCAGCAAGACCCTTGATGTCCGAGGCGAAGAGTTCGCCAATAATGATGAATGGCACTGGACCAAAACCAATGGAGAACATAACAATGAAGATACAGAGGGAGACAATGGGGAGCCATCCGAGGTTAGCAACAGATGCCTCATCGTGTGACTTGAGGTAAAAGTATACCCCCAGCAGGAGGGTACATGTTCCCATTGCAAAGTCAGAGGCAATCAGTAACACTCTGCGCCCCAGGCGATCTACCATGAGTGTGGCCAAAAATGTGGCCACAACTTGCATGACACCGACAATTATTGTGGCTACTCCAGCCTCGATTCCCGTGTTGGCATCCTATACAGGAAGAGATAGAGACAAAGAGACACAAAGACATTGAGGGATTTTTCCACAAATCTTCATCCAATTCAGGATCTATCCTCCAAACTCCTTCATTTTATGTACAAATATATTTTCTTTTTGGCTTCTCCTCCGCATTCATCCCAAGCAGCCGGATCCTCCTGCGCACACCTTTTCATAACCCTAAGTTTAGTCAAATGGAGCAATTTCTTATCAAACTGGGTTAGTCACACTTTCAGCTTTAAGCAAATTGATCAAAAGAAAATCTTCATGCATCAATTCAATGTATTTTCTTCTCTTTCCCTCAAAAAAATTCATGCAAAATGTTCTGCTGTAAAAGTTTTTCTTGGTGATGATTCATTTGTGTCGCATAGAAAAAGATAAGTTTGTTTTTTATCGTAGAGCCTTGTTTTTGCATGCTTATCATTTGATTGTTTTTTTTGTCTAATTTCTAGAATGAAAAGTTATATGCAGGCAGATGTAAAAATAATAATTTAGTAGTTTAAGATCGAAAACGTCGGAAAAAGGTGAAAATTTTCCTTAACTAATGGAAAAATAAATATTTTTTACTAACAAAAAGCCAGTGATAAGCCTAGATCAGCTTATAGAGGTGCGATTCCTTCATTGCAAATTTTGATTATGGCAAACTCGAACGATATTTATACATAAATAATGCAAATTTCGTTTAATTATTCTTAAACTATATCTAGCGTATTATCGTTATTAATAAGGAAATTGGATGAGAAATGCATGAAAGTATCTGAAAATCTTTAAAGTCGATTATCTCGGTAACTATGAGAGATAGAGGCCTCAACTTTACATCTGTTTGAAACCTCTGTCAGCGACAGCGACCCATGAGAATCCGCGAAGATATTCATAACCCACGAAAAATACGCGCCTCGCGAAAATCCACGAAAAAATTCGCGACTTGCGAAAATCCGCGAAAAATTGCGCGCCTGCGAAAATCCGCGAAAAAATTCGCGTCCCACGAAAATCCACGAAAAAATTCGCGACCCGCGTAAGTCCGCGAAAAAAATATACATCCCTTGAAAATCCGGGAAAATACGCGCCCCGCGACAATAGGCGAAAAGAAGCGCCCCGTGAAAATCCGCGAAAAAAATCGCAGATCGCGAATGGTATATATATCACCTTACAAATCTTCGAATATAGGCTCACTATGTAGAGAGAGAGAGAGAAAGGGAGAGTGAGAGAGTGCTATATATATATGGGAATAGCTTGTCCGACGCCGGTTCTCCCGCTTTTTTTCCCGCCAAGCAAATTTTCTTAAAATTAAAATCTTTAAAGTGAAATATCTCGAGAAGTGTTCGACGAATGTCTTAATTTTTTTTTAATTGGTCTAAATTTTCTGGACTACAAGATAAACATAAAAAAATCAAAATCGCATAGATAGACCTACCTAGATTTCGAGATAAACTACAAAACGTGATTTTTAACCGGTTTAGAACCGGTTTTTCAAAAAACAAACGGCACAGAAATCGTCGTACGCGCACGTAGATATATTTAAAAAAAAAAATGAAGATATCTCTTTCCAAACCAGAGATATTGCGTACTACGGACGGCCGGCCGGACGGCAGCCGGACCCGAAAATGGCGGCTTATGATTTTCGGCATCAGGGATGTTCAAAACATATACCCTGTGAATTTCAGCTCGATCTGAGCACTTCGAGAAAATCCGAGGATTACAATAAGTGTGATTAGAAGAAATCACACCTAATAGACAGCAAGAAGATCGCTTAATTATTTCGAGTATATTTGCTTGATTTGAGAAGTTTAACCAATCGCAAAATATGCCAATAAACTTTTTTTCAAATGCAGACACTCTTCAAAAAAAAAAAGTAGTGCGCAAAATATTTGTAAATGTTCAAAGGGGTCTGCTCGTGAAGAAATAGACCACGCCCCCTGAGCTTTACATGAGGGGCGTGGTCACTTTATTATTGTTAAGCTTATGCCCAACGCACAACAACTTTTGTATAGTAAACTTGTTTTTGACATTTCAATGAGAGTGAGTCATCTAGATCTAGTCATCTCGCTCATTCTCATGGGAAATTTTGAAATCATATTTACAGACAAAAGTTATTGTGCGTTGGACATTACTTCCTCAATTCCGAGAAATAAAGTTCAAAGAGTTAAAGTTAAATATTTAGTGTTAAAACCAAAGAATACTTATTCCAAATTAAGGATAATGTCACTTTGTATATTACAAAATCACTTCAATATTTTCAGTACTTTAAGGTTTGTAATGTCCTTATGGTCAGTTTTAAAATTAAATAAAACTTGAAAGCGTCAAACCATTTCACTTCAACAGGATTATTTTGAAATGTTAAATTTTAACTTGAATTTATAAAGAAATTTTATACTTTAACCCTTTAAGGACGATTGGAACACCGGTGTCCCATTAAGAAAATAATTTTTCCTGCCTACGTAAAGTTATTTTTTCTTAATGTTTGTTCGTTTTTGCAAAGTAGAAGGTTGAAGGAATTAGGATATTTTTTGAAAGTCTAAATGTATTTGTTATATAGTAAATTTTTAAGCTAAAAAATGACGAATTTTTAAATTCTCATAATGAAAATTAATTTTAATTATTTTTTATACTTCCAATTTTTTTAAGCAAAAACCTTTTGGGAATTCAAAGTACAATACTCATACGTAATATTTTTCATTAAAGCGAAAAATATTTTTCATTGGTATTGTCAGAAAAATCACTTAAACCTTTAGGCTATTTTTGTCCCTATCGGTCATAGAGGAAAAAAATACACCGAATCAGACTCTTTTCGATTTTCTAAGGTTAGATGTAAGGCCTTTTACTGATTTTGTTTATCGTTTTCATTTTTATTGCTGATTTTCGATCCGCGAAAACTGTCTCGTCGTTAAAGGGTTAAAATTAAAAATCGTTATGGGTGTATTTGAATCACATTAAAAAAAAACAATTGAATTTGAACCCTTCAATACTGATATAAATATATTTAAACATTAAATCTTTAAATCAGCATTTAAAAAGTGTTATTCTTATTCTCCCATAAAGACGTTTAATTTTAAAGTGTACCTTTTTTTTAAGCCTTTGAGGCAAAATGTAACAAACTACACAGTAAGAAAACGCATAATTTTAAACATTTAGTGTATTGGATCAGTAAAAGTCGTAAATTAATCATCTCCCAAATTTCGTGTATAAATTGTGATTTTCCGGATCTTCCTGGATCCCGGTAAAAATCTTTAAAAGACAACATATCGAATAGGCCAAAATGCCGAAAAGCCAAAAATTCCAAACATTAAAATCTCGAATAGGCCAAAATTCTGAAATTCACAATCCCAAATTCTTAAAAATGTCATGTTTATTCCCAAGATGGCACCCTCGCTTGATGGAGAGAAAGGAACATTTTTGGGAAATTATTTTACACATTATCCTCCCTATAAATTTGTTCCTTTCAGAATTTTGGCCGTATACGTATTATAAATTCCGGTAAGCGTCGGGAGATGGGGCAGCTAAGAAAAATTGATTCTTCCCTAAGCTTTCGGCTCAAACTCCTTTGACCGTACTGTATTTTGATTTACAAAATTTTGACTTTCGGGATTTTGGTTTCGGGATTTTGGCTTTCGGAATTTTGGCTGTCGGGGTTTTGGCGTTCGAGATTTTGGCTCACTTGTAATTTTGAAGGAAATTTTTAGTGTTTTAAAAATTATTCTACATATTATCCTTCGTATAATTTTGTCCCTTTCAGGATTTTGACCATTCGGTATTTTGGTTTCCAGAATTTTGACTTTTAGGATTTTGATTTTCAAGATTTTGGCTCTTTCAGGAATTTGGCTTTCGGGACTTTGGCTTTCGTGATTTTAGCTTTTGAAATTTTGGGTGTCGGGATTATTGCTTTCGGAATTTTGGCTCATCCGGAACTTTGGCTTTTCAAGATTTTGGTCAACGCGGGATTTTAGCATTTCAGGATTTTCTCTTTTGAGATTTTGGCCACCACCGGATTTTCTTATGATTACCTGAAGTGGATAAGTTAGAACAATGAATGATTTAAGTTACTATTTTGCGACTAAGAAAGTAATATCACTCAGCATCAATTATAGGTCACCAGGATTTTTTCTGGCGTTAAAGGAGTTCGAATTGCATCCAGTGAACTTCACTGCTATTGATCCACAGGGCATGGGATTGATAATCCTATTCCTGTATATGTGAAAATAATATTGCTTGTCTAGTAAGCCTACTTCCAGGAAGGCCTAGTTCTTCCATGGAATGTAGTTCTGGCATTATTAGTATTAGGGTGAAAGGAACGTCTATTGACACTTTAAGAACTCATGTCAGCACCTATTGACACCCTACTCTGCACTAAATATTTGGGATATGACATTTGAACATACCTGTTTATAGTAAAAGGTATATAACGGAAAAAACGTTATATTACTTATATTTTACTAGATATACATTCAATAATTTTCAAAATTTTGACAAGTGTCAATAGGGGTTCCCTGTCGAACAGACGTTCATCCGACCCTATCTCTTAGAAATTATTGAAATTACCGTAAGGGGGCGTGGCCTAAAATTATATGGACGTGATCTAATTTTTTCTCTGTATAATACCATAGAATTCGCTGTTAATATACTCTTGCGTAAAAGTGCTCAAATTTTTAAAATTTTATCTATTTTGCAAAAAAGCTTCAGACCACAAGAAAATTGATTAAATATTCAGTGAATAGAGCAATATTTGGGACTAGAAACTGAGCTCGGAAAATAACCGATCTCTGTTACAGAAACCTAATTTTGTAGTTAATTAAGCAACTTTAGGCAAGTTATGGCATTAGACTACAAAGCTATATCGGGTAAATTCAATTGATAAATATCGCTACTATCACAAAGTGTTATCATTTACGATTGATATTTTGTTGAAAGTTTTATGCTAAGGTTGAAAGCCTTTCTAAATGTGATTAATGGAACTTTTTTCTGATTAAAGAATTTAATTAAAATACCTTCAATATTGTTTTTTTTCAGACGGTTTAAAATTGTGAAGCACAGAGAGCGATAAATGTTTAGGGATATTTACAAGAGGGCAGGAAAAAAAAGATAAGAAAGCATCTGCAGAGGTACTCAAATCGAGACACTGTAATCCTTCACCAAGTGTTGTAAGTGAGTGTCTTTCCAATTGATTTTATGGTTTCTGTAGCTTTTAAAGTCTTCCAGGGAAGAGTGTATTGAGAAATAAGAGGCATGGTACTTACTTCGAAGATGTTTGTTGTGTAGAAAATTACGGCATTGATGCCACAGGTTTGCTGGAAGAACATGAGTCCCATTGAGATGACAAGAGCTCTTATCGTAGCTCGTCGGCGCAATGCTACGGCCAGAGAGACTGGTTGGGCACGGATTTCTTCCATTTGCTGCTGGAGATCCGCAAGTTCAGAAGCATGATCGTATTTCTCTCCACGGAGCCATTTGATGGAATCCGTGGCTTTGGAGATTTTGTTTTTGGTCACGAGATACAGTGGAGACTCTGGCATGAAGGCGAAGATGACGCCAAAGATGATGGGAATGACAGCACAGATGATGCTCAGTGTGAAGACATTGACACCATGACCAACAGCATAGACAAAGAGGATACCAATGGTGATCATGAGTTGGAAGAAACTGCCCAGAATCCCACGAATTTCCTTCGAAGCAATTTCTCCGGTGTACATAGGAGCTGTGACACAGAAAGCTCCTCCAGAGATACCCACAAGAATACGTCCAATAAGCATCATTGGTACACTGACGGCCCAGATGATGAGAGCCCAGCCAATGGTGAAGGGCAGCACGAGCAGAAGCATCGTGGGCTTCCGACCAATCAGATTGATCATCAAACCAATTGGAATGCAAACAGCTGCTGCTCCCAATGTCATTGCTGAGCTAATCCATGAGAATTCCTCTCCGGTAATTTCAAAGCCATATTCTTTCTGGTCCACTAGGGCAATTTGCGTGGGAGATGTCCATCCCAGGACTGTTCCGGCTGCCAGAGCACCTCCGGCTGCTGACAGAGCTGCAACATATTGCGGGAGTTTCCGATAAGTTTGCCCTGTCGGCTCATTCGAAGTCAATCCGGTCATGTCGTCAACACCCTGGGAAACCTGGAAGTATCATCAGAAAATCTCAGTAAGTCCAATTTTACTATATATTTCCCCAACAAAAATCACACACATTATCGTCAATGCCATCGTATGTTGGGATTGCGGGGGAAACTGCCCCCAAAAGGCGTTGTCTCTCATCTGCAGACATTTTAATTCAATGAATAGGTAATCAGCAAAAATGACCAACACTCTAATGCCTCAAATTACTCAGCATTGTGTGGAAATATGGGAAATATCAAGAAAAACAAAGCTAAACTTGAGATAAAAACAATATTTTGCGTTTTGGTAAATTACTGATATGTCACAATACTGAAAGCTTTCCGGAGATGTTCGTGAAAAAGCTCACCGTTGAAAGCTTTTTGATGGTAATCTACCTCTTGGCGCGTGTGATCAGAAAAGTTCATTAAAAGTATTTGTTGCTTGAATCAACAAGTGGCCTACCTATTTTTTGATAAATTTTAATACTGAGAAAAAAACGGGGATGCGATTATCTTTTTTTCCTCATAACTTTAACAATTTTTAGGTGTAAAAATATATCAACATTTTTTCATGTTAATTTTACACCTTTTTAAAGGTACAATTAACATGAAAAAGAGTAACTTTAACCCCTAGAAACCTAAAAAAAACATAATTTTTACACCGATTTCGGATCAATACTGCAGGGTAAAATAAATATTTCCAGAATGTTATTTTAACTTTTTCGGATTTCTCCCAGTGATCGAAGGAATTTACGAGAGAAACAGCAAAACAGAACACCTTGTAATAATATTTTTCGGTAATAATAATATTACGATGTTAGGCCTTAGAAGAAATAAAATGGAATGGGCTAGTAGAGCATTTTTCGAAGGAGCCAGTGAATGGAATTGCTTTTGTTCGTTGTTTTTATAGTATGCTAAAAAGATGTAGCAAAGTGTCCTAGGTTTTGCGAAGAGCTGGAACTCGTGACTTATGCTAGATATACCTGAATTCAGGGGCGTGCAAGAACCGTTTGCAATCGAATAAACGTCAAAATAAGTTTGTCCAAGTAGCGGTTTGACAATTGACCTACAATTTCCATTTGATGTTTGTTCGGTTTCAAACGGTTCTTGCTCACCTCTGCATCAATTTATCGTTCACCGGTTCTCAATCATTTTCAACCGATTCATAAATCACTCAAAAGTTCTCACAGAAGAGTTTTAAAAGGTAATACAATTTATTTTCAGAAGAAAATTGCTTAACCCTTTAAGAACGAGAAGGTCAAAAATCGGGAGTCAGAAAAAATCACTTTTTGTGGCTTTTTAGAGCAAAGCATGACTTTAGAAGATCGCAGGATAAATTTGATTTTTGGATCACCGGTAACCCAATCGTCCTTAAAAGTTTAATGGCTCATAACCGGTTCATTAACCTGTTTACCGTAGACTCTCTCTCAATCGGGAATATGGGGCAAAATGTCATCCGGTTTAGCGATAGAATTGAGCATCAAAGCCTTTGTAAATTCCACAAAAACGCTCAATTATAAAGAATCACGATAAAATAGGAAGAACTATAGAGAATTTGAGCGAATTAGCTTCATAATTAAACGTGAAAATTGTCAACAAAATTTGTCGCCCGATTGAGAAAGAGCCGATTGAGCGAGAGTCTACTGTATTACCGGTTCACAACCGATTTGAACCAATATATAAATCACTTAAAACGTTTCCCAAAATACCGTAGGCGTAATATTATTGCACATCGAATAAAAATTAGTTATCGGTTATGAACCGTTTTATTACCAGGTTTACATTTTAATGTAAAGATTGAATTAAATTTTTAACGGGATGACTTTTTTGTAAAGTTAGAAACGACAGAAATATGATTTTGACCTTCTAAAAGGAATTTCGTTTATTTTCCACTAACTCATTATAAATTGTCAGCTAAATTATTGCCTAATTATTGCTAAATTATTTTATTTATTTAGTAATAAATAAAATGCTTTCTGACCGTTTTTTATCACCTTGACCCAAGCTAGAAGGAATCAAATATTTTTATCTTAAAATGGCTCTAGGTCTGGTTCTAATTGTTAGTATTTAAAAAATGAGGGCTTTATTATTAAAAGAAAGTTTTCTCATTTCCTGCTATGATTAGGTCCGGTCCTATGGCATGCATCGGGCTGAAATTTTAGTATGTAAGAGCTGCATCTTATATCTTTCAAAGCAAGCTTTCCTAAAATTGAAATCTTTAAACAACCATATCTCAAGAACTAGACGACCAATGTCCCATGTTTTTTTTAATTGGTTTAAACTTTTTGGGCTACAAGATAAAAAAAAAATCAAAATTGCTTGCTTAGATTTCGAGATAAACTTCAAAAAGTAATTTTTAACTGATTTAGAACCGTTTTTTTTTTAAATTAATAGCATAGAAATCGTCGTACGCGCGAGTAGATATATTAAAAAAAATATGGAGATATCCTACATGGAGATACCCAAAATTGCCGGCTTATGTTTTTCGGTATCAGGGATGTTCAAAATATCTTACCCCTCTTACCCTGTAAATTTCAGCTCGATCTGAGCACTTTGAGAAAATCGGAGGATTACAATAGGCGTGATTAGAAAGAATCATACCTAAAATATGTTGCTCTGACACACCTGGCGCGAGCTATAAGCGGTCGAAGATTTTAGTTGAAAAATTGACCGGCCTATATCTCCGGTTCTAATTAACATTTTAACCTAAATTTTTGTCTGAAGGTTCGTCTTAATGAGCATTTTCAGATGATAGTACAAAAACTTCACCACCCATGTCGTTGCGATACCATAAAAATTGAAACACATTCAAGGGCTTCTGATTTTTCTAGTTTCGCGAAGTAAATTTTGATTTTCTGGAGTTTCGCGAAACAATTGTGGATTTTTCGGGTTCCATGAAAAATATTATTGCCTCCCTCTGGTTTCGTTATTTTTTGTTTTTAGGTTTTTTTGTTTAAGTTTCTTGGGTTTCGCGAAACACTCCTTAAGCAATTGACAAGCGTTTCGCATTATACGTCACCTCTTGTTATTTCAGGTATTTCTTAAGTATTTTTTTTAGGAAAGGGGATCTCGTGGTGCAATTGGTAAAAGGTTAGGTCTGGCTCATGGGATCTCTGGATCTAAAGTTACCCGCCCTTACGGTAGCTCTCGCGCTTTCTTGTACGCGCTTTGTCAAGAGGGTTGTTCTATTTAATTCTACTTTTCCCGAGTGCCAGATTGTCAAGATTATCTATTGACGAAATTGTATAAGATACTGGGGTTCTTAGTAGCGCAATAGGCAAGACTGTTAGCTCTGAATCCAATGAATTACGCCTGATGGCGTCTTGTCCGCAACAGTTTTAATCGTTTTAATTCTTCCGCTTACTATCCTTTTTTCTAAATCCAAGTTTTCCGTAAAAAGTATACGACAACGACGCTGAATTTTTACATCTATAAGTTTTTCAAAATCGACGAATAAATAGGCTTTACGGAGTGTATTTCTTGAAAGCTTTTTATAAATTTGATTTAATTTGAAAGGTCTTAGAATTCCGGACATACATGAATCGGTTTCATCTAATTATAAATTAATAAAACTTTGCGTAGAACTCTGGAATATGATTTATTTATCCCATGTTTCTCTACAAATATTTATTTCGCCAAACATTGGATGAATTTGTTGCATATATTTTTAGGAAATATCATAAAAGTTATGAATTGGAGCATTCTGTAAAGTTGGAAAGCTTTGTGACCTATTTAGGTTTTCTTTTTCTGAACGTTAAATCAAACTTCTGATAAGATGAGGAAACAATCAATCTTTTTGAATATCTTTTTCTTGTAGGTATAAATACATATACTTACAAATGGTGTTTGGAAATTTTTTCGCTAACTTTTTTTCGGAAAATTTGAAACTATCTCGTTTGTGTTTTTTGTGACATAAATTGTGATATTGTTCTCACATAAATTCAACCAGTCTTAATACTACAATTAGAACATTTGCTGATACAAGCGACGACTATTAAACATAAAGTATTGTGCAATAACCAGAAAATACAACATGAAACAGAGTGCAAAAAATAAACTTGGAGGCTCGTCTCTTATTTAATGCTCATTTCAGTAGTGTGTGCTTACACACATAGATATAGGATTGGTATTTTTCTTCTTAGTATATAAACCTGTGGCATTTAAAGGTGTGTTACTTTAGTGAACAAAAAAAAATGCAAGAAAATGTTGATATTGGAAAAAAAAGGTCGCAATATTATGAAGAAAATTCGTCTATTGTGCAAAATGTTCGTAAAAAAAATTGCGAATATTTGCAAACTTTCGGTTTTTGTACAATCGTCCACGCCTTGAATTTTCAATAAATCAATTTCTAAATGCCCTTTATTGCGATGTTTTGAAGGAGGAAAATACAATAGATAAGGAAATTCCTCGTAATCAGGTTTAAATGCTCGGAGCTTTTTTATTTGTTAATGAATTCAATCGCATTAATTTGCAATTACATTTAATTTCGCATCATCCGCATCTCTTATATAAAAAAAAAGTTGTTTATTTTGGTTTTTGCTTCCACAGAGTTTTTCATCTGATGCTCACTTTCCGGTGAATCACGTGGCAAAATTGGTGATTTTTCTGGTCTTTTACTTTTTTTTACACGGTGACATTCTCAACAATTAATGATGCTCTCGTGTATAACATAAAATTTAATTTGATTTGCTTTACTGATACTTCCCCTTCACACTCAGCGAAAACATTGCAATTGACGAGAAAGTTTCTTTTTCTTAGAATAAGGATTATATTTTGTTTATAAACATGTTTTCAAAGTTTCCTATGAGAGAGAACGAGACGACTAGATCTCTGTTTCATTCACGCTCATTGAAATGTCAAAAATATATTTACAAAACAAAATTAATTGTGCATTAGGCATAAGAATTTACTTTAAAGTGGAGAAGCATAATAACTCTCATTGCAATTAGTAAAGATTTTTTACTTATATTTTACAAAAAATTATATGGAAATGTAGGGGAATGACAAGGTTAACATCGTGGATTTTAGTCATTTAATGAATGCCCTCTCAATTATCCTCTTCATAACAATTGGACAAAATTTATTTTATATGATCTACAATTTCTTTTATCACACTACATGATATGGGGATAATGTGGCTTTTAGCATCATGGGCAGAGGTGTTAAAAGAATCCAATTGTACAGTATTTACTCTATTAATTAGCCCTTATCTAATCCACAATGTCGATGATACTTCAATTGTTTAATCTCACTGATAAACTTTCTTACATTATCTAGTTTAACTGGAATAAAATATACTCGCATTCGTACAAAAATAACTTTACGATAACACACGGTGCTGAAGACAATTTTATGTTTAGCTGTTAAAGTGAGAAGAGAAAAAAAGCCTGAAATACCGTGCACTAGCAATTTTGATTTAAAGTTCGAGGACAAATTTCAAACGTGCGTCTGTCTCAATGTCTGCAAAAAAACTTGACGAAATCGTGAATAAAATTTACAATTCACGTTTTTTTTCTCTTAGATTAAACCAATCACTGCAAAATTAATGCGAAACTATCGGGAAAGATGTCAAAAAGCTCCTCATAAGTTTATAACACTGAAATTATTGTTTTATTAAAAAAGATTATCTGGGTTTTTTTAGCCCGTTTAACTGCGAAATTGATTCACCTAAATATGGACTAACACAGGATGTTTCAAAACCTCATCAATTTATTTCCTTATCTACACAGAAAAAATATTTTGTAAAATTGTTCGTAAATGTTTGTGAAATCCTATGGCAGACTTACGAAATGCTCGTGAATCGTATAATCCACAAACAAGTTCGTAAAATTTTGTACTTTTTTTCACAAACATTGTTCGTAAAATGATCATTTGACGAACATTTTCTATACTTTTACAAATATTTGTTCGTAAATGTTCGTAAACACACAAAAAAAAGTTCGTAAAATTTTGTCATTCGTTCGTATTTGTTCGTAAATTTTTGTTTGTCTGGCAAAAATTTACGAACAAATGACAAAATTTTACGAACATTTTTATGTGTTTACGAACATTTACGAACAAATGTTTGTAAAAGTACAAAAAATGTTCGTCAAATGATCATTCTACGAACAATACGATTATACGATTCACGAGCATTTCGTAAGTCTGCCATAGGATTTTACAAACATTTACGAACAATTTTACAAAATATTTCTTTTCTATGTAATGAAAATGTTTGGCCCTAATAAAAGTCTCAATAATTGCTGAAATTATAAATAGTTTAACTGTGTTATCACACTTGCACATTAAAATTTTAATATGATTCACATTAATTGTCGCTGGTGAGAGTCCAAATGTGTAATTTGAGTGTTTGAAGCATTTTATATTCAAAATTTGAGCTATTTGTTGATAAAAAGGCTGACTTGGCCTGCAAAATTTAATATAAATTGATTTATAGCATTAATGCGAAAATTAATGCGATTTTCTCTTTAATTTTTTAATGTGAAAAATATTTATGCTTTAGGTAAATTTAAACTTATTTTTGAAGGCCAAGTCCACTTCTTTATCAATAAATAGAAAAACCCCAAATATTAAGTGACTCAAAGACACAAATAACATATTTGGACGCTGACAAGCGACAATTAATGTGAATCACATTAAAATTTTAATGTGAAAGTGTGATAACGCCGTAAGACTAAATTAGCAAGCAACTGAAATTTATCAACTTTTATAAGTCAATTTCGGACAATGAAGGTCATAAAATTTATACCTATTTCTTTCTTTTTAATTCATGCTTTTTCTTGCAAATTATCTCAAATTAATTTACTGTTATTGATCTTCTCTTTATATTATTAAACATAAATTAATATGAGTGTAAAAACTTCTTAAATTGAATTTAACTGAACAAAAAGCATTGAGCCGAAAAAATGCACATTGTTTTCCAGAAAACTGAGACATACTTCTTGGAAACTAATCAAATTGACTTTTACTAAAGGTTTTATTCACTAATATTAATAATTACGACTTAAGCCGAAAGACGACTTAGTGGAAAATGATAGAAATGTGGATTAACCATTCCAATATAATTACACTAAGCCGTCTCCCGGGTAATCCTCAGGTCTGCCAAGGTCCTTACGCTATCAAAAGACATTTTAGGTAAATCCGAGCACTTGTGAGATCTTAAATTAAATTTTTGGTATACAGAATTGATAAATTCTACTAAAGATTCAGGAATTTAAAAAAATTACTTAATTTTTATTACAATCAAGTAATTTTATTTAAAAATAAAAGCACGTAAAGGTCGAAAAACTCAGTGTAAAATTTTATGATCTTGTGTATAGCCATTAGTAAGGCGACATCCTAAGCTTGCAATATGTTGATAATTCAATTTATGATTGCCATTGCATTGTATATATGAGAAGAATATAAGGAAATGCGTAGCAAGTTCGTGGCCAAGGTCATGATTGTTAAGTACGATCTCATTTCTTATTCTCTCTTTTTTGATTTTGCATATAAGACAGTGATTGCATATGGAGTGTCAAAATGTCAATTGTTGCAATTAATTTTACTAAATGTAATTGCAAGAGCGTCACAACAAAACACACATGAAGGTCATGAATTTGCTATTGAAGAGAAAAAACAGAAGTACATTAAAACAAGATCACCTGCATTGTTAATACTTGTTTATTTTTTCTTCCTCCTTGCTTTCCCAAGTTGAAGGTGAGAAATAAATGGTGAAAATACTTTCTCTATATGTGCAAAAAAAGTGTTTTGTATATATTTTTGACTATCCTCTTCAAGATCATTTCCTATGACACTGAGCATCATTACAATGGACTTCCGGATTTGACCATTTTCGCATTGATAGTGGAATAATTTCGTGGTAAATTGTCAATCTTCCGCACCTTTGAATCCCATAGTGTTACGCCGTGAATTTTAATATTGATAAATTTGCATTGCACACCTTTGAATTGAACAAATGACAAATTTAATTATGGAAAAGCATGTTGTGATTTTAAGATGAAGGAGAAAAAATTAACAAAACTATATTTAGTACGAGAAAGAATTTCCGGAATGTGATAGGATGTTTATTTTACAACACCTTTTTTTCGATACTAATCTTTTAATAACGTATACTTATTTATTTTTTTAATAAATAATACACCGATGGGGAATTTTTCTCATGTGAATTGATGTCTTTACCGCAAAATTGTAATTATAATTACACTTCTTTGAATTAAAACTCAATATGTGAATTCACTGAAGGTTATCTCAATTATTCACATAAATTTTATCCCACACCTATGTCTTTCCTTATATAAAAAAAAGTATTCATTAAGTAAAAAGTGTAACACTTTAGTAAATATATTGCATAATTGTTTAGTCATTACGTTTCAATTAATTCCTTCAAATGTTGCAAATAATATTCTTGACAACTGACATCAAATTTTATTGTATGAGAAAATCAACCACTTCTATTTCTTGTTCTTTCTGCATGATCTTTGTTAGGCTAATCTCTTGCATTCACATAATAGCCAATTAATTTTTTTCTATCATAGAATAGATAGAGTCTTGTGCGGATGACTGTGGATCTTTTATTGTTTAATTAAGAAGGAAGTGGCATTTAAATAAGATGACCAATGAATGTAATTTGACCTTTTAACAACTCTGTGTACATGGAGATTTACGAACTCAAAAAGCTTTATAATTCTCAGTTTTGGAGTAACAAACATTATATTTTTTTTCACAATGTGTCTACACTGTAAAAAATCGTATATGGGGGAAGATTGGGTTTTGGAAAAATTGAACAATATTACAATAATTATGATTGGAAGACGTGAAATTATATTATATAATTATAATGAATATTTTTGCGCCAAAAAGACATAATAAAAAGAAAAACTCTCATAAAAATAAATTGTCTTCTTGATGTCTTTGTCGGAAGGCGGATAGCTGTTCACTAAACACCCTTTTACTTGAATCTTACGGAAATATGATGAAATTTAAAGAAAATATTATTTCAAATGACAAACTTCTTGTATTGCGCGCAATTCAACTCAAGAGAGAGATAGAGACATAAATAACTCACTTGACAAAAGTCTGGCGGCGCTGCGGTTGCAAAAAATCTCTAAAATGCAACAAAATATTTTCTTCTCTATTTTATCCTTATTAGCAGGACGTGTCCCTTCTTGTAATATATACTTTTGCATTCCTTATTAACCAAAATAGTGTTGTACAAAAGGATTTTCCTCAAACCTATCCTGAATTTTGAGACAGCTCAAAAGAATATGAGTCTTCCAGCTCAAAATTTCATCCCAATGTTTTTGTTGTAATATCGACAATTATTCACAATTAACCCAAATAACTGTATTCAAATAAATTATTAAAAGGATTTTCTTGTGAAAATGACTTAACTCTAAGGAATTAAACAATTTTCACATTAAAAACCTCTCATTTTCTTTACGCTAATTTTCGCGGCATTTCGAAAAATCCCAACTGGCATCACCAAATTCACTTCGGCTTTTATTTTAGCTCAGGCCTGTTTTAGTGGTTTATATGGTGCTAGTGTACATGGCTAGACACTGACGACAACACGAAACTATATGTTTCACGTCGTCTCTTATCTCCTCGGATCCCCCCTACGTATGCTGCTCCATTCTGTTGAGTTTTAGCAACAGTGATGCATCAGTAATGTGAAATTAATTTTGATTATATACTTTGTAAAAAATGTATGCATGAACATTTTTCGTACATGACTCGCATATACAAACTGAGAAAGAGTTTTTCCACCGTTTTGCCCTGGAGGTTGGTCATCAACGTTAAGACGGCGGTGGACGCTAAAAACTACGTAGTCTATCTATCAATCTATCTATCTATGTAAGGGGATCTCGAGTGTATCTCTATAAATAAATAATAAATAAAAAATAAATATGCTGCACGAGCATTTCGAAAGTCCCTAGTAGAAATTCAGAAATATTTAGACACAATTTTATGATTTTTTTTCTGTGCAGACAGCGATGTTTGCCAATTTATTGACACATCGTAAATTCCCCTTTTGGTTCTCCAGGAACCCAATAATCTGGTCGTTATTAGAGCTAACACTGAGAGAAATCTGAAAAAGTTAAAATAACATTCCGGAAATGTTAATTTTACCCTGCGGTGTTGATCCAAAATCGGTGTAAATATTACCCTTTTTAGGTGTATTGGGGGTTAACGT
Organism: Phlebotomus papatasi; assembly: GCF_024763615.1. Classification (NCBI taxonomy): domain Eukaryota; kingdom Metazoa; phylum Arthropoda; class Insecta; order Diptera; family Psychodidae; genus Phlebotomus; species Phlebotomus papatasi. The sequence continues at coordinate 32,799,559 of NC_077223.1, read as the reverse complement.
TACCATCTTTCATATTAATTTTATCCTTAAAAAGGTGTAAAATTAACATTGAAAAATGTTGATATATTTTTACACATAAAAAAGTGTTAAAGTTATGAGGAAAAAAACTTAATCGCACCCTTTTTTCTCAGTGAGAGAAAAACATTTTCAGTCAGTAAATTAGTAAATTAGTTGGTAAAAATTCAATTTTGATCAGTATTGTCTTCGGCACACCTTTTAGATCGGTAGAATATCAATGAAAACAAAATTCGCATCCCTGTCTTTCTCAAAAGATTTGCACAAGTCAAGTAAAAAATCAGCACATTTTCTTTAAATTCTACAACAAAACAAAAATCTCAGCTAACACTTATTTAATTGAAACTCTTATGCCTGGTTCAGACTAGAGGTTTAGCCCAGTTCGCGAAGGTCTCAAAAATCTAAATAACAAGCAATTTTATTGATTTTTCAATATTTTATGGATCATTTGTTCTTAATATCCAATTCTAAACAACAATTTCCTAAAAAATCGTGCCTAATGAGGAATTAGAGGAGTTAAGCCAGATGGCTAAGCCTTAGGTCTTAAGCCCGTATTACGCATATAGAATTAAACTACATTTTTGAAATTTCGATTTATAAATTTTAGAAGCTGAACCGTTTAGGCGTGATTTTCAGACATCCTTTTTGAAAGAAATTATTTGCGACAGTCACGATTACTCAGTGAATTCATATAAGAAATTTAATCATAAAATAAACGAACAAAGGATTTTTTGTTTCCTTGATTACAGCTAACTTTACACGAGAAAACGTGGTATAAAATACGTCAAAAATGGTATTTTTTTTAATAAAATTGTTCTACAAATACAAATTTAATTCTTTTAACTGCTGACAGGAAATATTTTGTTTTGTTTTTTGCTCCTGGTGAATCAACTCTAATAATAATTAGTAATTGTAACAAACTAAAAGTAATTAAAAAAATATCTCCGAATATCAAGTCCCATCTGAATTTTTAAATTTTTTAAAATATAATTTAATTTAATTTAAATGGTAATTTAAGAATTTGGGATTCTGGCTTTCGGGATGGCGTTCAGGATTTTGGCTTTCGGGATTTTGACTTTCGGAATTTTGACCGGGTCCCACCAATGTAGCCCCACAGCTCAAAATAGCTCCACCTACCCCTAGTAATAATTTTGACAGATATTATTATTATTTTATGATTACTTGAGAAAAATATTCAGTAGCTTTTATGTTTTTTTGTGGAATATACCTATTATTATACTATAATATTTACAAATAACACTAAAGGGCCACACTTTGAATAAATAATTAAATTTTATTCAATCACATTCAATTCTGAATTTCCTGGTTAATTCTAATATTTGTAGGAAGTAAAGTGAATATAAACTAAAAGTTTATAATTGAATTACTTTATATCTGATTTAACGATCGCAACAGAATTTTTTACATGCCACCAATTTGCACATGTAAAAAAATGACTTCAGCGTAATTAATCACTAATCGTTTGATCTTTAGAACTATTCTTTTTATTCTATAACTTATAGCCTTTTAAAACAGTAAGAAAAAACTTTTATTTATCTCATTGGCTATTTGCTTTTTGATCTCAGCAGAAATACCTGGCAATGTTGTAGAAAACCTGATGGAATGTGTGACCTTGTCTTTCACAAAGTCTAGTATGATAATTGAGAAGAGACCAAATGAGTCGCTGATCTTTGAGGATTATCATTTCTTTTTCTTTTTTGCGTATTGCCTAAGATGGCAATAAAAGGTGATTTAGAGGAAACTCTTCGGTCTCTGATTTTATAAACAAATTCCTCCTAAATTGTTCTGTCATGTAATTTACTATTTCACCTTATTTGAATGTTTTCCTCATTTCTAATAGAACACGCGCCGTATCTAATTGTGATTAATCGCAAATAAAACTAGTTTTTTTCTCTTTAATTTAAATTGATGATCGATTTCTTTTGCCAAAAATTGATAAAGGCTTGAAGTAAATTTCGTCATATAAAAAATATACATATTTTTTAGGCTTTTTAGTGTCACTTTTTTACTGTCTTGACTTTTTGCTCGATGATATAATCTTTTTTTTTGTGAGTCGCGAAAGGTGAGAATTTTTTTAACACACAAATTACTTTTTGTGTCTCCTATTTGGACATGCAAAAAATTTTTTTGGGGAGACGAAAAGGTGAGAAAGAGTGGGTGTTGTCCAAAACAGTGAGACATACGTGAGTTTTATGACAAAAAAGGCAAATTAAAAGCTATTATTAAGTGGCACTGACTTTTGTAGCAGTAATATTGCAATTTTGTCAGTAAAGAATGTATGATTTTTAATCAGTAAATAAATGTTAAGTGGTTTGTACAGAAAAATTGCAAAAAACTGATATTTTTTATAGAAATAAACACAATTTCAATTGGTAGATCTTTAAATGCATTATTGAAATATTCAAAAAATAAACAGGTTAAATTCATGAAATTAGTTCAACAAAAAATACAACAAAGTAATAAATAATATTTCCAACTAAAAAAAAATGATTCTAATTGAAGTATTAATATACATAGATTATTTTTCTATAAGAACAAAAACATTCGAAGATTGATTTCTGAATCCATTAAGACATTTTCTCAAATATTTTTTTCTAATTTTTGCATTACAAAATTATGGGATTGATGAAAATACGAAAATTTCTTTTAAAGAAAGCATTATTACATAATAAAAATGCTTTGCTTTAATCAAGAAAAACATTTTGAAACTTGTTTTTAAAAACTATAGTAACAGATATCAATCATAAAGCCTTAATTAATCCATTAAGGACTATCATCAAACTTGACGATTTTAGATCATTTATTTCTGCCCAATTGATACCCGAATTACTACTGGAAAAAGGTTTTCTTTAGTTCTTCAATGACGTTGGAGAAGTATCACGAAAATGGTAGGAATACATTAATTTCACTTTTCACTTTTCGTGAAAAGTTACGCAAAATTTGTGCTTGAAGTTATGCACGAAAAGTTTAGCATCGCACCGTTTTTGATAATATTTTCCTTTATTCTCTTTCCTGATATGAATTCTACGTGACAATTTTTTATCTTGGCTAGTTACGCTATATAAATAAATCTTGTTTAAAGGAATTTAATTTATAGAATTTAAATTCAACGACCGTTAAGATGCGTGTTGGATAGCGCTTCATAGCGCCCCTTAAAGATTTTCTTCTAATATACCGAACGGGTTAAAGACTAAAAATCATATTCCTAAATTTTCCCAATGTAACAAAGGAAAAACTTATAATTGGGAAAAACTAATAATTCTTGCACAAGTTTATTAAGTAAATTAAGAAAAAATGCTAATGAAAAGCAACTTATGCTGAGTCTTATTTGGTATTTTCTTGATTATTTTTGCAGTTTTTATAGACCCACTGAGCGTGAAAAACTTTAAATAAAATATATTTCCTTGCAGGCAAATTGAATCTTAATAATCTTTATAACAGAATGTTGCTTGAAAGTGTCTGAACTTAATATTTACTGATATAGGGGAAAGCTTTCAGGCTTTGCACATATTCTGACTTCAAACACTTTATATTTTTCTCACATTCCTTTAACCCTTTAACGACGAGACAGTTTTCGCTAACCGAAAATCAGCAATAAAAATGGAACCGATAAACAAAATCAGTAAAAAGTCTTACATCTAACTTTAGAGAATCCCACAAAGTCTGATTTGGTGTATTTTTTTGTCTTTAGGGGAATGTAGGCAGCCTTCGCACATTTTTTCATGCTTCATATTCAGGACTTTTTTTCTGACTAAACTGTGAAATGTGCAGTGAATTGCACTACACCAAGAAGTTCTCTGATCTTTTAAGTTTCTATGCATGCCTAGTACACTATCACAGAATTGTTGGTTTTTTCTGGACAGGAAAATGAAAAAATTTGGGTTCGTCATTGCTTTTTTTTTTTTAAATTAATTTTATCTATACAATTAAAAATTATTTTCCGATTGTTATACTGTATCCCCGTGAACCCGCGGAAACTATCACTGCACCAAAATAAGATCTTTAAAACGCCTTTTTTCACATTTTCTGGAGCACTATTTTTTCTTCCAAACAAATATCGAAAAATTGACTATGAACATGTTCACATGGTTCACAATGTCAATAACCGTCGTCTCATGGAGATGGGAAGGAGACTATACACATGTCGAAGAGGAGATTACCACGAATGTCTCACTGTGGCTTATGAGGCTTTAGTGAGGTTATGATGTTCAAGTTGGAGTTATCTGATGGATGTGCGAACGCTCACACATTTAGTGTTTGAAACCACACAAAGTGTAGTTACTTGCGAATTTTCCGCCACCGTGAAAATAATTTCTCACCGATGCAAAAAATTATTACGTAAATATCATCTCAAGTATACTCTTGATCCACTGTGTAAGTGATTTTTTTTAGAAATGAGTTTAACTATGAGAAATCAAATGAAATGTGCGCCATCAAAATTACCCATTTTGGGCCAATTTTCTATTTGTGATCCTAGCACCTAGGAAAGAAGGGCTCGGCTGCCTATTTTTACAATGAAGATAAGGTTCATGAATACTTAATTTATGGGTAAGAAATGTGGAACCAACTCTTTGGAAATAAAGAGAAAATTCGCATCGTTCGAAAGCTCACACGTGCGAAAGCCTACCTACATTCCCCTATGAACGATAGAGACAATAATATCCCAAAAATTCAAGTAATTTCTCTGATGATGCCAGTGATTGATAATTTTCAATCTAATGAAAAATATTATGTTTGAGTATTGTAATTTCTTTTACCAAAACGGTGTTTCTTAAAAAAAAATGGGAGTATAAAAAATAATTAAAATCAATTTTTAATATGAGAATTTAAAAATTCGTCATTTTTGAGCTTAAAAAATTACTGTATAGCTGGAGACTTGCAAAATATATCCTAGATTCCTTCAACCTTCTACTTTTCAATTACGTACAAACATAAGAAAAAATAATTTTAGGTAGTCAGGAAAAATTATTTTCTTTATGGTACACCGGTATTCCAATCGTTCTTAAAGGGCTAATGAATCTGTCTTAATTTTTTCTTGAGATGTGTCACGGATTACTATATTCCTGGATAGTAGGTAGAGATTTTCGTGCCTCATAGTTGTGCAAACAAACCAAAGGGACAGATAATCCTAACCGGCTTATGTAGGTGAGATTCTTAACGTGAGCTAACTCGGAGTGCATGCAAATTCGATTTGATGCTGAAGTAGGGAGACGCCATTCAGTTATCTTGAATCAAATTCGTGAAATTATACAAGTTTTGTATTTGAACCAAAATATCAAGGATTTGGATGAACTGACAGAAAAGTGATATATGGGTGAAATGTAGACCAGAATGTTCTCTATAATTTTCCCATAGAACATGATCTCATCGATTACTCAGAAGCCAAGATAAGCGAGGTTTTTTGTTTCTTAACTCGTTTTTTCATCCAGAGTTCCCCAAGTAGTCATTTGTTGAACTTCAACTATATCAAAGAATTGTTGTCTTTTGTGGGACTTTCCATTTAAACCCCTATTTTAAGTGTCTTGGTTGAGAGAAGCAGTTAAATTGGCATCTGAGTGATTTCAAAGCGTTATTATGGGAAAAATCAATTTTTTCACACTTAAACGGCAAAATCGGAGTGATAGCGTAGTCTGAGCGGAAAATGATGTATGGACGAAATGTAGAGACAAATGTGCTCTACTATTATGTTGAAGTAATCATCAAAATCGGTTCAGCGACAGTCGAGATAATTGAGGTTATGTGATATTGAAATTGGTTTTTCGACTGTGGCGCCCCTGGTGTTGGTCCCACGAAGTTCAAATATTCTAGAAAGTTGTAGCATTTGGTGAGATCTTTCGTTTAAGCCCTCATTCATCAAAATCGGTCACATAGAACCGGAGATATGATTTTTTGAATTTTGTGAACTTTGACCCCTCATATCTCCGGTTCTGTTTTAACCACAGCGCACATTTGCACCATTTTGGAAACGTCCTAGACTGGACTACAACATACTAAAATTTCATTAACTTGCACAATGCCGTTTTTTAGAAAAGTGACTTTGAATTTCGATGAATTTTGACGCTATCACAGCGCCACCTGTGGTGACTTTTTGAACTTCCATCTGAAAGTGCTCATTGAGACGAAACCAAAAAGGTAAAATTTAGGTCGCTATGTTAATTAGAACCGGAGATAGAGGCCGGTCAATGTTCGAACTTTGACCCCTTATAGCTCGGGTCAGGGGTTATGGATCAACTTAAGGTTTTTTTTTGTTTGATAGGTATAATCAACGGCTACAACATACTAAATTTTCAGCCCGATGCACAATGGAATTTTTGAGTTATTTAACTTATAAGATTTAAAAATTTTCTTTTTAATAATAGCGCCCCTAGCGGTGGTTTTATGAACTTGCGATGTTAGAAGGGGAAGTGGCATTTCACGAGAGCTTTCCAAAAAGCCCTCACTTTTTAAATTATGACAATTAGAACTGGAGTTATGGCCATTTTAAGAAATTTTTTTTGGACCCTTATAGCTCGGGTCAGGGGGGTCGGGGGACCTTAAGTTTGGTATTGATGGAAAGCTCTAAGGCCCAGCTATAACATACTAAAATTTGAGCCCGCTCGATGCCATAGGGGCAGAGCTATTGAGAAAACAAAAAAAGGGGGGTCTTCAAAATGGCGGAAGGAGGGGTGGGGGGTGGGGGGTCAATGCACCAAGTTGCAATTTTCACCCGATATATAACCTTTGCCGAAAACCGCAAGTCGATATCTTTTTTAGTTTAGGAGCTATTAAGCTCCAAAGAGCGGCCGGCCGGCCGTTATAGCTGGGCCTTAGAGCTTTCCATCAATACCAAACTTAAGGTCCCCCGACCCCCCTGACCCGAGCTATAAGGGTCCAAAAAAAATTTCTTAAAATGGCCATAACTCCGGTTCTAATTGTCAGAATTTAAAAAGTGAGGGCTTTTTGGAAAGCTCTCGTGAAATGCCACTTCCCCTTCTAACATCGCAAGTTCATAAAACCACCGCTAGGGGCGCTTTTTTTAAAAAGAAAATTTTTAAATCTTAAAAGTTAAATAACTCAAAAATTCCATTGTGCATCGGGCTGAAAATTTAGTATGTTGTAGCCGTTAATTATACCTATCAAACAAAAAAAACCTTAAGTCGATCTAAAACCCCTGACCCGAGCTATAAGGGGTCAAAGTTCGAACATTGACCGGCCTCTATCTCCGGTTCTAATTAACATAGCGACCTAAATTTTACCTTTTTGGTTTCGTCTCGATGAGCACTTTCAGATGGAAGTTCAAAAACTCACCACAGGTGGCGCTGTGATAGCGTCAAAATTCATCGAAATTCAAAGTCACTTTTCTCAAAAACGGCATTGTGCAAGTTAATGAAATTTTAGTATGTTGTAGTCCAGTCTAGGACGTTTCCAAAATGGTGCGTATGCGCGCTGTGGTTAAAACAGAACCGGAGATATGAGGGGTCAAAGTTCACAAAATTCAAAAAATCATATCTCCGGTTCTATGTGACCGATTTTGATGAGTGAGGGCTTAAACGAAAGATCTCACCAAATGCTACAACTTTCTAGAATATTTGAACTTCGTGGGACCAACACCAGGGGCGCCACAGTCGAAAAACCAATTTCAATATCACATAACCTCAATTATCTCGACTGTCGCTGAACCAATTTTGATGATTACTTCAACATAATTGTAGAACACATTTGTCTCTACATTTCGTCCATACATCATTTTCCGCTCAGACTACGCTATCTGTCCGATTTTGCCGTTTAAGTGTGAAAATATTGATTTTTCCAATAATAACGCTTTGAAATCACTCAGATGCCAATTTGACTGCCTCTACTCCACTAAGACACTTAAAATAGGGGTTTAAATGGAAAGTCCCGCAAAATACAACAATTCTTTGATATAGTTGAAGTTCAACAAATGAACACTTGGGGCACTATGGATGAAAAAAACGAGTTAAGAAACAAAAAACCTCGCTTATCTTGGCTTCTGAGTAATCGATGAGTTGAAGTTCTACGGCAAAATTATAGAGAACATTCTGGTCTACATTTCACCCATATAACACTTTTCTGTCAGTTCATCCAAATCCTTGATATTTTGGTTTAAATACAAAATTTGTATAATTTCACGAATTTGATTCAAGATAACTGAATGGCGTCTCCCAACTTCAGCTCTAAATCGAATTTGCATGCACTCCGAGCTAGCTCACGTTAAGAATCTCACCTACATAAGCCGGTTAGGATTATCTGTCCCTTTTTATTTGGACCTGTCATTGATTTTGAATTGCAACGCAGATGAAATGTTTAAAAAATCATATAAACTAAACTGTTCTCAGAAGGTTATACTATACAGTATTTGGTTAAAACGACTGAGAACCAACTATTTTACATATTACCTAATTTAATTACATTCTATATTTGTATTAACAAGTTTTTAGTAATAATATCACACATAACACCAAACTCAGCCCTATGATGCATGATCTAATTTGCAACCTTGAGACATAATGAATAATTAGATATTGGATTTCCGACTTATTCAACAATGCATGGCAGGTTTTTACTTAAGGAAGGTATAAAAAAGCATTGAATACATTTATATAGCCAAAATGATTTTTAATTGCTAAGAGGAAAACATCTTCACAACGTCAGTTAATATAATTCTTTACTTGAAACAATGTGAATAAACCTTTTTCAAGGTCATTACTGAGAAAATGTTTGGAAATGACAAAACAAAATATCATTTTATGATCTCGAAGAGAGAAAATGCCTGAACTTGACAATTCAGTAACTTTTTTCTTTTTACAATATTTTGATTAAAGTTCAACTGTGGTTGTAAAATTTATGAGTTATTAATCAAATAGTAGCAATCATTGATAGAGATATCAAGGTCTGTGTTATGTATATAAGGTGCAAATTTAAGTTAGAAATAAAACGATGAAAGATTTAAAAGATTAATACTTTTGCTGAGACCCAATATTTATAAGTACGCAATTCCTCTAGTGTTTATTAGAAGTCCTCAAAATATTGCTCTTGGAAAAATGTTGAAGAAATTCTTTTTTGAGTTAAAGTTAAATAAATTCATATCTATAGTGTCTCCAACGGAAAGACGAGCTTTAATGAGAATTTTCTTGATAACGATAAGAAATGTATTCAAACAATCTTAGGTTTATCGATGTATTTCAATTACAGAGCTTATAGATTAGATGAAGTGAGTGAAAAAAACTCATATAAAAGTACTTAAAGTCTTGGGAAAATAGGTTACTCTGGTGATCTTATCACCATTTTATTCCAACTTTTAGTTCAAGCTGAACAAGGCTTCAAATAAATTTCAAACACAATACCGCATTTAATTTTCTTTTCAATTGAAAATACTTCTGAATTTACGTTGGGCTTTTTAAAGTTACTATTCATAATACCGATTCTGTGTCAATGACATGAGAAAATTCCATTATACGGTGTTATGTTCAGTTTGATAAGAAATTTTAGAATTATCTTGAGATTTAGTGAAAAGTAAGTGATAAATTTGATATCCATATACCATAATTGTGGTTCTTAGAAAGCATGAATGATTTTTATGTAGGGTAAATGTTCGAAAACTGAAAAAATATTTATCACCGTTGAAATCTTACCCCTGTTATTATATTGTGAATCTTATGAGTCAGAAAAAAAAAATCACTTAATACATTTTAGTTTCACTTAAAATAAAATGATGGTTATATTAGTTCCACAACAATAGATTTAAGTGAGAATTAATAAGGTAAAATTCTACAACGTTAGTAATAAAACAAAAAGAAAAAAATACGCATTTTTCTTTAATTTAAAGCTGTGAGTGAAATCATAAAATTAGTTTACGGCACTAGGTAATAGAAGAAACGATATACATAGGTAGTACAGCTTAATAAATTCTTTTAATCAATTCGTGAGTAATACATCTATTTAACTTAAATTGAAGCCGACATTACTCACGATAATTAATTTTTATTTACTCTTTTACCAAGTATAAATTTGTTTATTCAATTGCCGTATCATTTTTCTTTTATATATATTTTGTGTTTTGAATTCAAACTTTTATAAAAGCTCTTGTTCTTTACGGCAATTTATTCTAGATGTCTCTGTTACCACTTGCAGGTTAACATGTGAAAAATATAATGCTTGATCATACATTTTTTATTTCAAAATAAGATTGATGTTCAATGATCGGAACGATCGACTCTGAAGGTTGGATCATCACTCCAAAATAATATGATTTTTTTTTGAAAATTTACTGCTTTTTACCTACACTGTCCGCTCTCTAATCCGGATCGGCGTAATCCGGACGAGTTATCGACGGTTACATTTAAAATAATTTTGAGGTCATGTATGCATATGTGTTTTCAGCAATGAAAATGAATTATCCTGTGATGTTTTTGTTTAATAAATGAATTATAATAGCATCACTGAGAAAAAAAAGAGGGTGCGATTAACATTTTTTCCTCATAACATTAACACTTTTTAGGTGTAAAAATATATCAACATTTTTTAATGTTAATTTTACACCTCTTTAAGGGTAAAATGGGTAAAATTAACATGAAAAAAGGATAACTTTAACCCCTAATACACCTAAAAAGGGTATTATTTACACCGATTTCGGATCAATACTGCAGAGTGAAATTAACATTTCTGGAATGTTATTTTAACTTTTTCGGATTTCTCTCAGTGATAGAATTCTCTAATTATGTCTTTTAATCTTCTTTAAAACTTTTATTCTAATTCTAGAAATAAATCTTGTATTACAGTAGACTCTCTCTCAATCGGGCATATGGGGCAAAATGTCATTCAAATTATCGAGAGATTTGGGCATCAATATCATTATAAATTTTACAAAAAGCGCTCAAATTTTAAGAATCACGATAAAACAAGGAGAAATCCAGCGAATTTGAACAAATTTGCTTTAACTCTTTCGTCTCCTTTGGGACACTGGATACCCATGGAAACAACAATTTTTTTAGACTATCTAGAATCGATAAAAATCCGATTCTTCTGGATAAGTACAAAATATAAGGATGTCCAAATCTAGGACATTTTTTGCAGGATCCTAATTAACTCCTGAGCTTAGATATTTTTGGTCAAAAATCGTGAATTTTCGATTTTCTGCTTCCTTGCAGATATCCTGACTTTTTTTTTAATATTTTTGACCAGAATAAGGGAAAACCTCTCGGGGCCAATAAGTATGATAACTAACAATTACAGATTGCATAAATTCGAAAAACAATTTTTCTTAAATTTTCAAAAAACTTGTTCAAACTTTATGGGTACTCTCGTTCCCAAAAATCTAGAGGTCAAATGTATGGTTATTCCGCCAATGCCCGCCATTTGCTTTTTGACACCAAACTTGTAACAAAATTCCAAGCGGGAGCGACATTTTTGCCAATATGGCCGATAATTTTGACATTTGGCAGCGAGGGAGGTTGCTTTCGGGGAAGTTTTTCCTATTCTTCCAGATTTTGGTGAATTCTGATTGTCGATTAAGTGTTTTTTGGCTCTTGAGAAAGCTTAATGTGTCTACAATAACATCCTGTTGAGAGAAATGTGTTTTAAAGTGTTATGTGTAAAATATTATGAGGAATCTGTTGGCAAGTAGGAGCTGGGTGTCCTTTTTAGCACTTCCTGGACATCCCACAAGATACTGGTCAATAATTCACCTTGTTTTAGTTATCAACATCGTACAGGAGTCCTTTGACACGCAAAAATAATTCACAAAATTGATATTATTGGCTTTTGGAAAATTGAAGTTTGTATCCTTTGCGTTCTTTAGGGGACGAGAGTACCCATGAGTTTTCCAATTTCCCAGAGGAGGAAAAAATTCTTTCTCTCTAAAAGTATCATATTTGACCACTAAGAGTTACAATAAAGTGTGTTTTACTGAAATTCGTTCGCTGGATATGTTGTGATCCGGAAAGAGTTAGAATGGACAATAGTTATTGAACAAAATGGCGGATATTTGATCTAAATCGGCTAACCCTAAAGCCCAAAATAGACACGGATCTGCTTAGGGGTCAGCCCGAAAAATGAGAATTTGTGTCAAGAATTGGTGTGATCAGCTCAAAATTTGGAGAATCAGGCTGGTCTTCTAAATTTGTGAGGTTTAGTAAAATTACGGGGATTAGGCGACATCAGCGCCAGTGCTGAAAATAAAAAACTTCACATTGGGTGGTTTTAGGTGCTTTTCGAAATGTCAATCGGGTGAAAAAACATGGAGAATAATGGTACGCAATGTTTCAAAATCTTAAAATGCATTAAGATTGGAGTAATGGGAAGGTCAAAGTGCATATATCTGTTGATCCATTGATATTGCTCTTAAGAAGTCTTTCAGCACTCAAAGTGTGGAGATTTAATAGAAATTTACACTGAAAACGCTAATTCTTGATCCTAAATCCTCAGTGTATGATAATTTGGGCTGATCCTTTACCACCAAATTTTTCGAGCTGAGTATTCTCGAGGATCAGCCTGTGTCTATTTTCGGCATAACATTAATTTCATCTTCATAATAAAGCTTAAAAAAGCTGAAGACTTTTTACGATAATGTAATGTTAACGTCCCTAATTACCTTCAAGGCTTTTTTTTTAATATAGAATGACAAAACTTAAGTATTTGAGTGCCAAAGTGTATCAAAAGTGCTTAACTTAAAGATAAAGCAATCAATTTATTTTAAAATATATACATTTACTAAATTGTTATTTTTAAGATTTTTTGATTTATAGGGGAGACCGGGGCCGCAGATCGGCCAGCATGTGAAATTTTTTATATCGTATTAATTTAATCAAAAAAATGTTGCAGGCTGATAAATATTTCAATGAATAGGAAAGGAGGTGTTTACTGTCGAACAAGTAGTAGTTTCCTCAATATTCCTTCTAAGGCAAGCTATAACATTCCAAAGTCTAATTCCATGCGTAGCTATAATGCTGCTTCGGCCTCCCCTAAGATAAGTCAGTAATATCGAAGATCAATTCCCCAAAATGTTTTTTTCTGAATTTTTTGGTGCTTCAACAGAGTTATTTCATATTTTTTATTTTGTGCTTTAAATTGAAGCTTTTATCAAAAGCTCTTGTTCTTTAACAACTTTTGTCCTAGATGTCTCTGATGGCATTTAGTGGGTTGACATGTAAGAAGTGACAGTGTCGTCTCGAAATAAAAACACATTTTCCGTGAAAAATCGCGATTTTTATAAATATTTCTAGGAAATACTAAATTCTTTTGATACCTTCCTAATTGAAATTGTACAACAATGTCTGATATAGTTATATCCTCACGTGCTTACACAAAAATGATGTTTCATGCCGCTAAATATCCACATTGTGCCGTGAATGGTGTTTTGTTGGCCAATCGAGACACCATAAAATCCCGGAATTACGAAATTGTCGATGCAATTCCGCTCTTTCACATATGCCTTCATGTTTCCCCAATGGCTGAGGTGGCTCTTGTCCAGGTGGGTATTAGATATTGGTCGGGACTTGGTCTGAAATTGTGATTTAATGTGGGATGTGTTTGCAGGTAGAGGCTGCTGCAGCTGAAGATGATCTTCAGATTTGTGGGTACTACAGTGCAGCTGAGAATTACAATGATAATTCACTGGAGAGGGCTCCTGGAGGAAAGCTGGCTGATAAGATAGCAGAAAACATTCCCAATGCATGCTTTGCCGTGGTAAGTAAAATGTGTCGTGTTAGCAGTTGAATGCTTAAGGGGTTTCTCAATTTATTATTTTGTGTAACTTGCTTTTTTATCTTGCGACAGTCATACAATTTTTCATTTAAAGTACAGTGGGACCTCGATAGAGTTAACTAATTATTTCCAGGCCTGTTGACTCTACTCTATTGGATTTGTTGACTCTATCGGAGTCCGAAAAAAATCAATTAAAATGTGAAATTTTGATATAAAGGAGTATTATTTTATGTTTGTACTAGATCATTGATAAATTCAACACGATAGTAGAATATTTTATTAAATTAATCTATATATTTTATACCGTCTGGCCCAAAAAAGTCGTGTGTTTAGGCAAAAGTTGGAGATTAACCCTTTAAGGACGATTGGAACACCGGTGTCCCATAAAGAAAATAATTTTTCCTGACTGCCTAAAGTTATTTTTTTCTTAAGTTTGTACGCAATTATCAAGTAGAAGGATGAAGGAATCTAGGATATTTTTTGCAAGTATTTAACTATTTGCTATGTAGTAAATATTTAAGCTCAAAAATGGCGAATTTTTAAATTCTCAAATTCATAATTGATTTTATTTATTTTTTATACTTCCATTTTTTTTTAAAAGCAAAACCCTGTTGTCAATAAAAACTACAATACTCATACGTAATATTTTTCATTAAAGCGAAAAATATTATTCATTGGTATTGTCAGAAAAATTACTTAAATTTTTGGGCTATTTTTGTGCCTATCGTTCATAGAAGCACAAAATACACCGAATCAGACTCTGTTGGACTTTCCAAGGTTAGATGTAAGACTTATCATTAATTATGTTTCTCAGTTTAATTTTTATTGTTGATTTTCAGTCCGTAAAAAGTGTCTCGTCGTTAAAGGGTTAAAGAATGATTTTTAGGAATAATTTTATTATTAGTAAATACACTCAGTCCCGGGATTATGCACATTTTCGGGACCGAAAAATCGCGCGTAATGGCATTACTCATCAAGAAAATTTTCATACCCACAGGCGATTACTTTTTAATGAATTTGCCTAAAAATTTTAATTTTCTGTTGCTTATTTTTGTTTTTGATCCAAATTTCTTTCTGAGATACTGATATTTTAAATTAAAAATGTCAGTTAAAATTAATTTACACGTTTTCTTTAGAAGCGTAATTTTTAGGATTGTTTATCATGTACATTTTTTAAAGAAGTAAGGTCTTTAAAAATGATTACACTACAGGGTTAATAAACCTACGAATTTTATCACAAAATTACCATATCCTTACACAAATATTTTTTCTTGTCTTCAAAGTGTTACGTTAATACACAATAAAACTGGTTTTTATTTCGAAAAGATCATAATAAAATCATATATTATTATTGGTTCAATAAAAAAGAAAAGTTGACTATCGAAGTAAATTTGGGTCCAAGTTGGCTCTATCGGAGTCAATTTGGGTCCAAGTTGAGTCTATCGGAGTCCGTAGAGTGAAAAAAATAGCTGTTGACTCTAATGGAGATCGACTCTATCGGGGGTTGACTCTATCGAGGTCCCACTGTATTTTTTAAGGTAAAATAAATTATTATTTGTGCCTTTATGATAAAAAAAATATTAAAGAAACATCTCGGAAAGTCATTATTAGAATTACAGTATCATGTTTAATTTAAAGGTGCACAAATTTAGGTACGTACTATTATGCCTTCTACATTTACGACTTAAATCGAGTTAATGCAATTATAATCAAGATATTGATTTGACTAAATTCTCATTAGTTTCCCACTAATTTAAGCCTTTTCTCGGCTTAAGCCGAGAGACGCATTAGTCAAAAACTGATGGAAATGTAATCTGATCATTATTTTGATTACAATTGCGTTAAGCTGTGTCTCGTTTTAATTTCGTATCGACGTTTCGTCCGGAGTACAAATGCTTCTGGAAAGAGAACGGAGATAAATATTGACAATCGGTTAAATAGTAAATTACGTCATTTGGTTAAAGAGACCAATAAAAAAACATGCATCGTCGAAAACTACCTATGAAAATCGGTTAAAATATTACAAACATAGCGATTTCGAAGAAGAGGGCAAAAAGACCACAAACAATTGATAGAGCCGATCTGCGAGCATTTCTTGATGAAGATGATCAGTTTGGTTTTCGGGAGCATTAAACATGACTCGGAAAGGTATTTTCAAGCCTTTATATGCATAAGGAAAAATCAAAAAACCGAAAATCAAAAATTCAAAAAACCACTTCCGAAATTTTGCTTTTTTGCTATGAGAAAAAAAGAGTTTCCAGCACCGAATTGATACAGACAATAAACAATAGTTATAATCCAAATAAACCAAATCTAAAGTATCATAACTTTTACTTGGTAAAGCATCAAAATTAATAAGACCGCCAAATTTCTTCAGCAAGACGAAAATTCTCTGCGTCAGGTAGGACGAAATGTCGTAAAATGTTCGTCAGGTAAACAAAAATTTACGCACAAATGACAATATTTTTCGAACATTTTTTATGTGTTTACGAACATTTACGAACAAATGTTTGTAAAAATACAAAAAATGCTCGTCAATTGATAATGTTACGAATAATATTTGTGAAAAAAGTACAAACTTTTACGAACTTGTTTATGGGTTATACGATTCACTAGCATTTTGTAAGTCTCCAACAGAAATTCACAAACAGTTACGAACAATTTTACAATTTTTTTTTCTTTGTAGGGTAAGTGAGCCAAATTTCGGCATAGTTGCATATAAGCACCGAAGTTCTAAGTTTGAAATGCAATATTTTTAATTTATATTGATATTTTTTGTTACTTCCTTTTCGGGAAGGTTGTGTGGAACCTTGAAAACTAGATTATCATCTTTGTTTTCTTTAAATCATTTCCTAAATATTGAAAAATTAATAAAAATGTGAACATTGCTTTGAGTAGTATTCCGGCCACTTTGAGTGAAATACCGGCCACCTTTTTTCTGACCACCTTTTGTAACGCAACGGATAGAAAATTTCAAAACGTCAAACGGAACGACTTTAATATTTAGTTTAATACGTTTATATGACCCACAAGCCCTGAGATCTTCCGTGTAATTTGTTCTGAAGACCTGAAGAGTAGCATCTCAAATTTACGCGTAGATTACCGTAGCAATTTGCCCTTCCTGAACTCTTCCAAGGCCTTTTCCACATCATCTTTTTCATAGAAGCGATGGTTTTTTTCTCTGGACATTGTAGAACGCAGAAATTGAAAAAAAAAAAAAAACAAAATGAATAAGAAATTTAGGAAAGCAACAGATGTTGCCGGAATAGGCAACACTATTTCACAGGAGAGACGCTCACAAAGTATATACTTTTTTTCGCGAAATACAGGATCCAGCTGGGAAATTTTTCCCGAAATTTAAAGATTGATTCACTATTAACATAAACAGAAAGAATCTTTAATGAAAACTAATCAATTTTCATGAAAAAGAAAAACCGAAGGGAAAACCTTTTGCACTTCACCACAAATCGTAAGACTGCTAGGAACACAATCAATCTGTCACATTTTTTGTAAGACTCTTTTCCCACTGAGTTTTTACA
Source organism: Phlebotomus papatasi (assembly GCF_024763615.1). NCBI lineage: Eukaryota > Metazoa > Arthropoda > Insecta > Diptera > Psychodidae > Phlebotomus > Phlebotomus papatasi. The sequence goes on along the minus strand of NC_077223.1, from coordinate 32,782,283 downwards.
ACACAATTTAAATTCAAATTAGGGTCGGAGGAACGTCTGTTCGACAGGGAACCCCTATTGACACTTTTGTCAAAATGTTGAAAATTATTTAATGTATCTAGTAAAATATAAGTAATATAACGTTTTTTTCTGTAATATACCTTTTACTATAAACAGAGATGTTTGAATTTCATATCCCAAATGATACAGAGTAGGGTGTCAATAGGTGCTGACACGAGTTCTTAAAGTGTCAATAGACGTTCCTTTCACCCTATACCTAAAATTTAACGATCTTTGTGTTAATACATCCCAAAATGAATAAATATTTAAAAGCAAAATGAATTCATTGACTATTCGAAGATAATTAATTTTAATTAATTTATTTCCATGGCCGAAATTACACTTAAAGTGGCCGAAATTAGAAGCTGGCCGAAATTTAGCACATTTCCCCTACCCTAGATAATTTTGTTCTTTTAAGGATTTTGACCTTTTGGAATTTTGGCTTTCGGAATTGTAATTTTCAGGATTTTGCCATTCAGGATGTTGGCGTTCGGAATTTCGTCTTCCGATTTTATGGTTGGCAGTGCTTTAGAACAGATCCTTTGTTGATCATAATTTTTTATGAATTTTGTTGAATATTAATTTAAAAGCCTGAAAAGAATGTCATATTAAAATTAAAAATTAAAACTCTCATCTTAAGATTAATTTTAAAATTTTGTTCAAAAAAAATTCACCTGCATATTAGTCCTTTAAATGATTATTAATTATTTAAAATTTATTTAAACTAAAAGCTCAATTTCAGATACTTTTAAAAACCTATTAAATATTAATTTTCATCATTAAATAATTATAATTATCATAATACCAAAATTTGGCATTCGAATTTTAATTCGAAAAATCAATTATTTCAAGCAATTAATATAATTTATATTGAAAGGTTTTTAGTTTCAGAAGTAGACAAAACAAAACAAAAGCGTAATTGGGAGATTTTCAATTCATTTATCTTAATTCCTCTTCGTGCCACCACTTTCACATTTTACATTTAATTGAATTAATGACTAATGAAGCAGTTGTGCTAGTGATAATTTTGGGATGGAAATGTACATGGTGTGCTTGATTGAACTTCCTCCTTTTGCAGATTGATAATCGTGCAGTGTGCTTGAATATGGAACGTTCGGCTATTAAATTGTGGCAGAATGTTGACAATCGATGGACCAAAGTGACGGGGAAATTGAGTCAAAATGATGTTACATTGTCGGCTGTGTCGACACTTCTTCAACGCGGAGCCATGAAGGATCTTGTGGACTTTGACAATTACTTGGATAACACGGAAAATGATTGGCTCAATTTGCATCTCAATCGGGATCTCAATCAGATTTTAGCCATGTATTAAAAATGATTTTTATTTAATTTATATTACAGAGCGCAATTAACAATTGTGGTTAAAAGATACAAAATGCTAAAAAAAATACAACGGAGAAATAAAAACATGAACCAAAAACAGAAAAAAACGTATTTTTATTACAAAATGAAGGAAATTGAGATTTTTTTTACAATTTTCTTTTGTCTTAGTTGGTAACTTTTTTTTCATTTTAAAATTTAATGAATTCTTCACGGTTTAATTGTCTTCTTTTATTTTTTTTTAAGTGTTTTAATAACTATTCTCTGCATCCTTTGCTCTTTTCTTTTTCATCATCTTGAGTGTGTCTTCATTCTTGCACCAATTTTTGTTTTTTTTTTAATGTGATCGAACCGAAAGTAAATTATTCTTTCCATAAGTTCTTAAAGTTAAAAGTTATTGATTAGCATTATGGTTTTTTTCATTATTACTTGTGTTTTTTTTTTATCCCATTTCATATTTTAGCAAAAATATTTTTCACTTTCTTTTGTTAAGTTACACAATATTAATTTCCATTCCTTTTTTTTATTGGTTACTATATTATTTTATTTTATTATTTCTTTTCCGTTTCATGATAAGATGCATTGCATTTTTTGAGAGAGATAGATTGAGTTTTGTAGAGATAGAAAAAGCTCTGGGATTTTGGGGGATATTAAAAATAATACGGAGGATTATATTGCAATGGTAAAGTCACTTGAATGAGAGCATTTCTTATAAAATAACAATAAATACAGTGTGAGGCATTATGTTTTATTTGTTTTTCTTTTCTTTAATCAGGAAATGTTAGTTTCTTTTAATACGCACCTTCCCCTTTTGCCACGCAGTGTGAGACTATCAAAGGGCTTTTTTGAAGGTGAAATGTGTGATGAAATCCCTTTCAGATAAATATATGAAAGTTCATTGCTAATTTTATAATTCTCAAACATTCGGATTTGATGATATTTTGAGATGACTTCTCCTTTTCTTTATTTCTTTTGACGCACAGAATGGTTCGGTTTGGGTGCCTTTGACTAAAATCTCTTCTGAAAACTTTAGTAAATTGGAGATAACGAAAAGTAGATTCAGAATAAATTTCGGTCATAAGTTAATGGCCTCTACACACTAGAGAAATTTATGTCCATATTGAAGCAAATTTCCTATGCCTGTATTGAACTCTTCAATATGGACATAAATTCTTCTAGTGTGTAGAGATCATAAAAGAGCTTTATCTGAAACCTTATCCACAAATATTAAATCCCATGGAATATTTTAATCCCATGGTATCTTCTAATTAGCTGGAGCTTAAAAGTATTCTAAGCTTTGACCAATCAGAGAACGCTGAGGGATCAAAAATATTTTTATTTGAATCAGTTTTTTTTTTTAATATGAGTAGTGCTTAAAAGAATATTTATTAAATAATTTGACTTTCACTGATTTGTAAAAAAAATCTACTAACAAAAACTAATGATACATCCTGACAATGTTTAATTTTTACTAACTAATAATAAACTAATAATAAAGCAAGATTTTTTTTTTAATTTAGATATTGCCTAAAAATAGAAAAACTGCAGGTAAAAATAAAAATTATCAAAGCAAGTAAAAGCTTCACTCTAACCGCAGTTATCGCGAACTATCTTTGTCGACGGGGTTGTCTTGTTCAACTCCCTTCCTTTGCATGCCAGATCATCTTTGATCGGCATCGCTAGATTCTACCAGACTGGACAAGGTTAAATTCGTTTCTTTTTTTTCTTTCTTTCTCTTCTGTTATTATTTTCTGATTTTCCTTTATCTTTCTTTTTCCAAACCATGTAAGAGGGGCGGACCCTATTGGTATTGCTTAAATTAAATAATAATAATAATAAAAGCCCAAATTACTAATGATAAGAAATGCACAACAAAATCGCTAAATTTTTAAGGTGAATTTTTAGGAATTTATGAGAGATAGAGGCCTCAAAGTTTACTTCATTTTAGAGCGTCTTTTATGGCCTCTATACTCCAGGGAAAAACTCTTCAATATGGACATAAATTTCTCTAGTGTCTAGAGGCCATTATGTCGTTTATTATACTGGTAACATTTTTCATTAAAATTGCCTTAAAAAAAATCATTTTAAAATTTTCTTCCCACAATGATAGAGAAAATTTTGTTTAAAAAGAAGTTTTTTTTTAATTAATTGCTTTTAGTGTAGAGGCCTTCAAGCTTGAGATATTGTACGAACTTCCGCGAAAAAACCGTGGTTCGTGAAAATAATCCGCTAAAAAATCCGCTAGGGTGGAATCACCACTTCTCGCCAGTGCCCCACTTCTCGCCACGTATATTGAAATTGCTATTTTTCACGATTTATGAAATAAATGAGCCGCAAAGTTACTTGTATTTTTATTGCTGCTACGTATAGATTCGAAAAACACTAATTGTTTGTTTTGAATTTAAATGTTTGAACATTTTTTAGAGGAATATTTTAAGCTACTGCATCGAATCCAATATTTCTTACCAAATATAGTAAGTGTCATGAAACTTTTATCGACCAAATTTAATTTTTAAATAAATAATTTGCTTATTGAATATTTAATTACATTCGGCGAATACATAAAATTTGTATTTAGTTAGTTAATATTTCATTTTATATCATTTTTATGTAAAAATGAGCCATGGCGGAAAGTGGTTGCTTCACCACCTGTCGCCATTGCTTTTCAATATGCGACGCTAACTTCACTTCATAGATTCTCAGTTGTCAAATCTACTTTGTTTACTTTCTGCAATAGTCTAATAATTTGATTTCTCAAATAAAAGTAAAGAAAAATCATTTGATGTGAGTAAAAATTAGGTTATCTTGAGTAAAAAGAAATGCTGAATGTATTCTTTGCATAATATTGCTCAAAATAATCGAGTTTGAACATTTCCAAGTGGGTGGCGTGAAGTGGTTACAGAACTGGCGAAAAGTGGTAAAAACTGGCGACGAAGTAGTTATTTTTGCATTGTTAATAAAAACCAGTTTTTTAGGTATTCCTCCGTTAAATTGTAGGACAATTGTTTTGACGAATCTAGAGTCAATACATCTAAGTAGCTTTGTGTCAAATTTGAGTTATCTGATAATAAGGGGTCAAAAGTTATAATACAATTAATTTCACTTTTTCCTAAAAGTGGCGATAAGTGGTTACTCCACCCTACTTCAGAAAATCCTCAGGTTCTGAAGCTTATATATGATCATAATATGATCAATATGATCATAAAATAAAAGACCTTGCAAAAGCATAATTCGAGATAAAGTGTAAAAACCGATTTTAAACACAAACCCGATCTATATAAAAAAAAAAGCTGCAACGAATTGAGCAGAGTAAAAAAATTATCAGTAAATATAAATTTTTAAATAATTAAAATTACATGTTGGTAAGGTTCCTAATACGGGATACCGAAATCCTGGCATTTCGACAAATTTTAGGATAGGTATAAATCCCGGAAATAAAGAATTGTATAAAACGGGGTCACGAAAATCCGAGGATCCCGAAAATTCCAGGAGACTTAAGTTCCTGGGACCCCAAAAATCTTAGGATTTTGCAAATACTGGGACGCGCTTGTAGTGTCGAAATTCTGAAAACCAAGATCTTGAAATAGAAGAATTTCTTTATCCCAGAATCTCAAAATTTGAAAAATACCGGGATGTTAAATCCTGCAATTAGAATCGAACACCTTTAAAGGCAGAAAAATTCCTGGTGACCTAAAGGAATTCGAATTCGGGACACTTGCATCATAGAGCGAGTGCTCTACCACTTGCCCCATTGAGTTCCCTAAAATATAATATATTTACTTTTTTAAAAAATGGTTTTGGTTTAGAATAGTTTTTAAAATGCCTACAACCCCTACAACATATTAGAATACATTTCAATTGTACTTATTTGTCATGATGTGTCTTTACAATTTCCCCATAATCCGAGTGTCCGTTGCTGTCTTATTTAGCCTTGGTGACTACCCTTGATAGAAGATATGATAGAAGAGTTTCCAAAATGAAAGTAGGAAAATTCGATTTTAAAGCAGTTTGTGACTATGCCTCTCATAAAATACAACAAAAAATTTTGCAGGAGAAATGTAACATGTTTTTTTAACACTAAACCTATCAAGACCCGGTCAAATTGAGCGGTTTAAAAACTTTTTAAAATTATCACATATTAAAACGGTATAATGTCCCTAACAAACTTTATGAATTTCGTAAAATACGCATTTAATGTATTTTTCAGTGTTTAAATTTTAATCTTTTTCTCTTTTCCAAGAAAAAATTGTTAAGTAGGGTAAATGCCCTAATTCAAAACCATTTTCAGACGCTTTAACTTTGACAGAAGATTCAACACATTAAGTTCATATTTTTTCTGAAGAGAATTACATAAATTTGCTCCTTGACTCTTCTAGAATGTTACTGTTTAGTGAAAATTCTTTAGATATAATTTGAAAACTTCTTAAATACAAGAACAATACGCGAGTGTAAAATGCTTCTATTGGAAACATATTAATCCAAATGGTGACAAGGAAAATTTTCTAATTGGAGACAAACAGTGTACAAGTGAAACCGTGACGAAAGGCTTCCAAAACCTTGTTGAGTTGCTCCTGAGTGCAGGATTTGTTCTTATTCCTGGTCTTTTCTCCTTTCCCATCTAAAACAATAAGAAAATCTCTCCAAAAAAATTATATTTCCGGGGTTTTTATTGAAGCATTTGCAGACACTTCAGAAAAACCCTTTTTGTTCACGAAATAGGTAATTATTTCATTTGAAAACTTCACGTACCGTTAACAATAAAGATTAACACTTAATTTAACTAAAATTAGCCAGAAATATGACATAAATGTTAAACAAAACGAATAAACAAAAGTCACTTTATTGTGTTTTTCATTGGAAAACATGGTCGATCGATGAAAAATTCGATGGTGAAAAGGTACACTTTTAATTTTTCTGAGAAACTAACAAATTAAAATCTGTTAATATGATTGGATTTTCGCTTTATTTGGAGCAAAATTAACTAAATAATTAAACTGTGGTATAGAAAATATATAAATATAATAATTTAGTACTGTATTTATCATGAAAACAGTGACGTTTCCATTTGGAGTAGCGAAAAATTCCATTTGGAGCAGGTTTTGAATTGGCTTAATTTACCCTATTTTACCCTATCGCAGTCTGTCATTTGACCGTGCGCGCTAGGAAAAACGACCAAAAACGGTCGGTAGGTTTAATGTTAATCAAGATAGTAACTTTTTTAAATCTAAGATTTAACATTCCGGCAATCCAGTCTTTCAAGTTTTTTTCGAGAGTAGGTTTTAAAACTCCATACAGAGGGAAATATGCCATTTAGCGAAAGCTAAAACATTTTTGCATTTATAGTTAAGAAAATAAAGCAAGAATATATGCTTATTTGTGTAAAAAAACACTACAAACAGGGTACAACCCTCTTACAAATGCGTGGCAAGCAAATGCAAAAGAAAAAAAAGAAAAAAGGCAAGAAATACAGAAAGAAAAAAATAGAAAAGCAGAGTACAGTAGGCTCTCTCTCAATCGGGCATATGGGGCAAAATGTCATCCAAATTATCGAGAGATTTGGGCATTAAAATCATTATAAATTCCACAAAAAGCGCTCAAATTTAAAGAACCACAATAAAACAAAGGGAAATACAGCGAATTTGAACAAATTTGCTTTAAAATCAAACGTGAAAATCGTTAACAAAATTTTGTGCCCGATTGAAAAAGAGCCGATTGAGCGAGAGTCTACACTCAGAAAAAGGCAGTTCTAACTTTGTATGGGACTTGCTAAAATACAGCTCTTGTCTGTAAGAATATTTTAAGACCCGAATCAACCTAAACATGTCGTGCTTAGAATCAAGAGCTGTTTTCTAAAACAGATCAACTAAGAGCTGCCGTGTCTTGAGAGAGAGAGAGTACCGTCTCTCTAGAAAATTTTCAGTGGCTTCCAGTGCTGTCAAATGACAGACAAAACAATTCACAGTGCAATTAATTCGCAAAGTTGTGATTGTTTTCGAGAGTTTTCTCAATGAAATTATAGTTAAAATTGTAGGCAGAAGCCTCTACAAGTAGTGAAGTGTCTTTTGGTTTAATAAATTACAGTGCCGACAAGAAATATGTGGAGAATAGGTGAAATACGCTTGAAAAACGAAAAACATTTTTTCCTGGAAAATAAAACATTGTGTCTAATAAGCTTTGCTCGAATCTCTGGAGTGTTGTGGAAATATGATTTTTTATTTTGAAAATTTATATAGTGAAATATTTGAAAGAATTTTGCGAGGTGGTCTTGTGAAAAAAAATGTCACGATATTCAGAGGCATCTCACTCATCGATAGTCGGATGGAAAAATATCTTCCCAAATGTGAGTCTCGAGTCGGATAAAACTTGATCAATTTCGCTTGGATTTCAAAATGAAGTAGAAAATGAAGGAATGTGACAAGTTACAGTTTAAAAAGTATATGTAATGGTGGTTTATTAAAAAAATGTGAATTTAATTTTCTCTTTTTAATTGTGAGCGTACGTCGATTTTGTCGCGATATAACAGAGAAAATTTGATACTAGAATCAAAACTCATTTAGCTTTGCTTTAAGAACTACTCAGTACTTGAAATTATATTTTTTCCACGCATGTAAATTCAAAGACTGTACGTTCTTGAGGCAAAGCGTATTCTAAAATAAATGCTTTTCTTTAAGTAAAATAGTCTTTAACCCAAGACACGAATGCTCGTTCTTATTTCAAGAGCTAAATCAAGACCCGTTTCCACAGAGCTGTTTTCTGAGTGTACTGTATTAGGAAAGAAAAAGAAATGTCGCTGGTCAAGCCAAGTCTGGAAATGTCTCTGGATTCCCCGTACGGGCCTCATGGGGAATAGAGGTTTATAATGAAACTTCCCTGACGAATAACTTTTATAAAATGTGTCCTGCTCCGCCCTTGGCACAATGAACCCCCGAACCCCCTTCATTAAGAGGGAAGCCAAGTATTCTGGGGATCCCTTCAATATCAGGCGGTGTAAGTAAACAAGGGCACGCATCTGAAAGAAGGTTATTGTTGGGATATTAGACACATGCTAAGTAAAAAATAATCAGTTAAAACTTTGAATTCTCCCAAGTTGTGGCCAATCAAGATTATTTAATTTATTATTTTCTACTGTTTGTATTTTCTAAGCCATTTATTAAATAGGCTTAATTGTTGAAAATAGCCCCTGTTTAATTACCCTTTGTTTTCCCCTATTTAGGGTAAGATGGGATAATTTGGAGTCATGTCTATTTTGGAACTTTGAGATTTTCTCACTGTTTGTGATAGTCAAAGAGAAAAAGAAAACCGTGAAGAAGTACAATAAGACTTTACATTCGAGACTACTTTATCTTTGTTTTTTCCTCTTGCCATATCTAAAACTGCTAAGAAAGCTGAAAGTTCTAAATTAGACATGATTCCAAATTACCCCATCTTGCCCTATTTCATATATTGTGAATTAAAATCAAAAATAGCTGAGATAAGTTCTCCGTAATTTATTGTAATATTTCAGATAATTTGATCTGAGCCCCTCAAACGTTCCATTCTGTGGTTGAAAGTCCGTAATTTTAAATTTGACTTTCTGAATTAGTTTAATTTCTTTTTCTATTCTGAAAATTTTCATCACGTTACTGCTTAAAATATTAAGCAAAAAACTTATGTGACTTGTTTTGTTCAATCACTTGATTAACTTTGTCTTGATTAACAATACAATTTATTACCTATAAATGTCCTTTAACTATTTTCACTGATATTTTTTACATTTTATTTAAAAAAAAATTGCAACCACTTGCTTCACATTTTTTTTTGTTGTTTTTGCTTTTGTCTCCGTTGAAATGTTTACTTAAAAAATGTTTGTGGCTTCACAATGGGAAAAAAGCATGGACGCAATTTGGGCGTTTATATTCTCATTCTTTTTTTTATCAGCTTCCTCCAATATCCTTTTATTTTTATCTTGGTATCCTCGTCAGATTTCACTTGTATTACTAAATTAGTTTTTCTCTCACTTAATTGTCACCTAATTACGTACAATATCATTTTTTTTTTAAATAGCAAGTTAAGTAGAATTATTCTGATTCTTAGGTCGCTTGGTGGTTAAAAATAAGAACTTTTGATTGAAGCTTGATCTTTTCAATAATGTTGTTTTCTTTGCCATTTATAAACTTGGTAATTATTATTTAATATTTTTTTCTTGGGTTATAACTCTTTGCTTCTTAGTAAGTTTTACTTTGCTTTCTCTAATAAGTATTGTAAGAATAAAATTGAAAATGTTCTGTATAATGTTGTGTTTTGTGATGGTGTCTCTACAATGACATTAAGGATTCATGGGTTTGTCCCAAGAAAGTTTACAATTCTTTAGAATTTCTTTCTTGAAATTTTGAGACTGAAAAGCTCATTTTCATGAAATTGCCATGGAAACATGGTATCTTTTATCTATACTTTGACAAGAAGAATTTTAAAAGAATGTGTTTCTTTCTCAGAAATTGGCAAAAACAGAGGTTTTCTAGTGGATGGAAAAGTATTTAGGGCATGGGTTTTTTTTTGTAATGGATTTAGCTTAACCTTTCCACATAATTCTTTCATACAATTCTGTCCACGAGAAAAACATGTTAAACTTTTCACTCATTTTTTTGTGTTTTGAAAATCTCGACGCTACTCAATTGTTTTTCCTTTGTCATCTAATGGAGAATTTTTTTTCATAATTAAAAAATACATTATACAATGTCTATTTAACAAATTTAGCGGCATCTAATAATTCCATTTTCACACACTATTTATTTATATCTTTTTTATTTAAATTTCTTCAATTTTTTGATAATTTCTTTGGTGTTTTTAGCTGAGATTCTTTTCAATCTCATTCTTTTTTTTCACAATATTCTCTGATTTAGTTATTTTCCAATTTTCTCGATTAAAAAAGATTCATCTCACCAATGGTGTGTGGTCAGCAAAACCCATTTCACAAATTTCTGTTGGAGCTGTCGGCGGTTTGTTTGCAAAAGAAGAGGGCTGCAATAGCTGAAACGGGTACCAAAGCATAAATGGTCATCCGGATGATGTCCGATGAGCAGCATGCTTTTGTTGGACTAACAATGATGTCTTGCGATGAATGTGTCGTTGCTGATGGTGATGATGTTTTAAGTAAAATCCTATTTAATCGGCAACTAAATCAGAGAAATAATTCTCATGCGATTGCACTGCCTGACATCGTCGTAGGGCGTTCCTCTGCACGATCACGCAATCGTTCGTGATCTGACGATTCAGAGCTGTAAAACACAAAAAAACAACACCGAATGTCGTTTATGTCAGTTATAATTTAATTTGAATTTTGATAATGACAATACAGTAGACTCTTCGATATCCGGCTGACTGGGGGACAAAATGACATTTAGGTTTTTTGAATGATCAACGGTTTTTCTATTTTGTGCAGTGTGAATTTATTTTCTGTCTGACAAAGAAAAAGAGAATTTTCTTCATGGTGTCCTTATGTTTCATTTTTTATCACAATTATGTATTAAAAACTTCGATACAATGTTAATAATACTTTAATTCACTCTGGGCAAACTTCATGTTTAGTGAAAATAATTTTGAATATATCAACCGCCAGTGTTTGGCAGCTGTCACCCGGATATCGAAGTGCTGGATATCGAAGAGTCTACTGTATGTCATTTTCAAAGTTTACATTTCGGTAATTAGATCAGGATTTGCCGAATTTTCATTTCGACTTGTCAGAATATAAGTCGAATACCTCGACTTTTTACAAAAATTCTTATTTACAGTAGACTCTCGCTCAATCGGCTCTTTTTCAATCGGGCGCAAAATTTTGTTGACAATTTTCACGTCTGACTTTAAAGAAAATTTGTTCAAATTCGCTGTAGTTCCTCTTGTTTTATCGTGATTCTTGATATTTGAACGCTTTTTGTGGAATTTACAATGATTTTGATGCCCAAATCTCTCGATAATTTGGATGACATTTTGCCCCATATGCCCGATTGAGAGAGAGTCTACTGTATAAGGGAAGAGCACCTCGGATCGGAATGTTACTTGACATGCTCGAAATTTAATTGAAAATATAAGCCTTAAAATACTATTTGGTATTTTTGTGAATGCTAATCGGTATATTAGTGATCCATTTACCTATATCTGTACAAATGAAATTTAAATTTTTACAATAAATTAATAAAAAAAATTGATGTAATTGCAACTATGTCCTCTGTACCTATGATCGTCGCCAATTTAATTAGGTGTCTCGAGAAAATTTGGTTTTGTACTAAATCTGAGCTAATGCATTGCATTTTTGTGAGAGTTAAATGGTAAAAAGTAGCTAATAATTTTTAAATATTCATTTAAATTGGTGCAACAATGTTGTAATTATCTGACTATTGGAGGAATATTACTGATCGTTGGTGCTCTTCCCTTACCCTCTACCTTCCATGTGAAAATTATATTTGAAAGATAATTATTTTCACAGTTTTAGAGATTTTCATCTCAAAAATCCTATACTCTGCATTTAAAATCTCAGCTTCAAATCACTCTCCTATTAAATTTGCCTAGGGGGAAGTGGGGCACCTTTGAAAGTGGGGTACCTTTGAAATTGGGATTTTTCACACATTCTTAAATAAAATTAAGCATTATCGTGATATAATTTAGCTGCACAAACATATTGAGAATCTAAAATATATCCTGATTAGGCTCAATTTTATTTAAAAATATGTGAAAAATCCCAATTTCAAAGGTGCTCCACTTTTAAAGGTGCCCCACTTCCCCCTACTACCTACGAGTTATTCGTGTCTTATTCTAAGCGGTCGATTTGTTCGTTTTTTTTTTTGGAATGTGCAAATACACATTGTAGGGTAAATGTCCTAATTCAAAATCATTTCCAGACGCTTTAACTTTGACAGAAGATTTAACACATTAAGTTCATATTTTTCCTGAAGATAATTACATAAATTTGCTCCTTGACTCCTCTAGAATGTTACGGTTTAGTGAAAATTCTTTAGATATAATTTGAAAACTTCTTAAATACAAGAAAAATACGCGAGTATAAAATGCTTCTATTGGAAACAAATTAATCCAAATGGAGACAAGGGAAAGTTTCTAATTGGAGACAAACAGTGTAAGTGAAACCGCGAAGAAAGGCTTCCAAAACCTTGTTGTGTTGTTCTTGAGTGCAGGATTTTTTCTTATTCCTGGTCTTTTCTCTTTTCACATCTAAAATAATAAGAAAATCTCTCCAAAAAATCATATTTCCGGTGTTTCCTATTGAAGCATTTGCAGACACTTCAGAAAAACCCTTTTTGTTCTAAATTACTATATAAATATAGTATAAAAAACTAAATACTTATAAAAAACTTATATATAAAAAACTAAATTACTATATAAATATAGTAATTTAGTACAGTATTTATCATGAAAACAATGACGTTTCCATTTGGAGTAGCGAAAAATTTCCATTTGGAGCAGGTTTTGAATTAGCTTAATTTACCCTATACAGATCTAATTAGGGACAGTGCCTCAGAATATCTCGTAGGCGATGAGGGCTGCATTTGTTATATGTTTTCCCCTTTGACAAAAAGATGAGGATACAATAATGTAGATGGTTTTGGTCTAAAAGCTTTTTTTTGATAAAAATTTCGATTAAAATCGTGATATTTTAAATCAGAAAACAGGAAATTTGAAAGTTATTTGGCATTATCTTCAGAAGGATTATCTTAATCGTTCCTAAATATTTACCATGCCCGATCGGTGAAGACAACCCGTAAATTTATTCCGTATTCCATGTTAAAATTAAATACACTGGAAATTTATTCAACAAAACTCAAGAAGTAAAAGCTTGTGAGGATAGGGATAAGTTAATGTTGCTAATTTGTTCAAATAAAGATGTTTATTATAACAAGAATAATTCTTATTGTTATGTCACTTTTTGGAACATTATTGTCATAAATTTGAAAGTCACTTACGACTTTATAAACGATGAAAGTTATAACAAAATCGTAGTGTGTGACTTCTGACATATATCGCTATAATCTTAGCTTTTTAAATAATTTTCTATATATTTTCTTGAGATGACATACAGTTTATTGGTGCTATTTTTCTTATTTTGATTCAATAGTATCGCATTCTGGAATAATAAAAAAAAATTAAGCTGAACTAAAAATTTCGTCATCTAAAAAGTTATCATAAGAAAATTTTGATAAATGCTGTTTTAACTGACGATTTTTTGCCAAAAATTCATAAAATTTTATTTAATATTAAGCATTCCTCAATGGCTCAAGTGATAGAGTACTCGCTCTTTGATTAAGTGTTCTGGGTTCGAATCTCTTTTATGTTGCCAGGAAGTTATCTGGTACTAAATGTATTCGAATTGCATCCAGTAAACGTCAGTACAGTTAACTCCATGGAGCATGGGACTATCAATCCCATACATGTATGATAAAAAAAATTTAATACAGCAACACTATTTGTGGGAGAATGCCTACACTAACTGTGTTATCACACTTGCACATTAAAATTATAATATGGTTCATATTAATTGTCGCTGGTGAGAATCCAAATGTGTAATTTGTGTGTTTGAATCATTTTATATTCAAAATTTGATCTATTTGTTGATAAAAAGGTAGACTTGGCCCGCAAAATTTGATATAAATTGATTTATAGCATTAATGCGGAAAATTAATGCGATTTTCTCTTTAATTTTTTAATGTGAAAAATATTTATGCTTTAGGTAAATTTAAATTTAAACTTATTTTTCAGGCCAAGTCCACTTCTTTATCAATAAATAGAAAAACCCCAAATATTAAGTGACTCAAAGACACAAATAACATATTTGGACGCTCACAAGCGACAATTAATGTGAATCACATTAAAATTTTAATGTGCAAGTGTGATAACGCCGTAAGAGAAATCCGAAAAAGTTAAAATAACATTCCGGAAATGTTTATTTTACCCAGCAGCATTGATCCGAAATCGGTGTAAATATTATGCTTTTTAGGTATATTGAGGGTTGAAGTTACCCTTTTACATGTTAATTTTACCCTTAATAAGGTGTAAAATTAACATTAAAAAATGTTTTTTTTCTCAGTGTAGTTCGTTTATGAAATATTGTAGCATTATTATTATTATTATTATTATTATTATTAGTATTAAAATTAACTTGAGAAAACTGGCAGGACATTTTATCTCGTTAAAATTACAAGGAAGTTGAAAACAATTTGTCGTATTTAGAAGAATCTCTTTTGGCTAGGAATGACGACAGTACAATAAATCATGATAAGTGAGCTTAGTGCTTTCTGTGAGAAAAGCAGAACACCAAATATTTCTCTTGGAAAACTGAGCCAAGAAAAGCAGCCAAGTTCCTTTTCTTCTATACCAACTTTACGTAATTCAATGGTGTTTATTTAAACAGCTTCATCACTTGGATGGTTTAAAGCACAGAGCGTAGCTTTAATTTCAGTCACATCCAAGCACTTTAACATCCATTACCTGCACCAATTTTCACACGAACTTAATTAGTGAAACAGAGTTACAATCATTAACGTCATCGAAAACCATGACGACACAGTAGAGTGAATATCTGTATATATCGAAAATTATCGTAGTTTTTTATAATAGTATTATAATTAGGTGAAAATTTGATTACTCTCCACATTCTATTTTACATTTTGCACGGATAAACGTAGAGGATTTGTAAAGCAAATTAAGTGAAGTGGCTGTGAAGTAGTTTTGTCGATAGAGATTTTATTGATTTATTGTCATTCATTATGTATATTAGAGGAGACTGGGGCAAAAAGTCACAAAACGGATATTTTATTTTTTTACAAACTACTCGAAGGCCCCAGAAATTTCTAATCAGCGCAGTTTTATAGAAAACTTACCACTCTACAACTTTGTCAAAGTAATTTTCCTCTATTTTTAAGGAAATACATTTATCGAGCCGTTTTATAATACGTAATTTTGTGACCATTCTCAAAAATACTGGGGCAAATAGTATCAGGCATGGGGTATTATCACATTTTGATTCGCTTTGTTACGGTATTCCGTAAATTTGAAAATAAATCCTAGATAACATATTTTCATAGGAAATTTATTCCTCTACAGTAAAATACCGTTTCCTCTATCTGAATGATAAAAATGCTTTTCAAGGAATTTTAGGAAAAAAACACACATAAAAGACTGCAAATCGTTTGACCAATGCAACCAACAAGCGACGACACATGGCATTGATGTTTTTGTCGTGAGACATCTTAAATTGTTTCGGTTTTTCTTACTTTTTGCTCCATACCTTTTGTTACTTTTTACCCCAAGTGGCCATTTTTAATAAAAGGATTTCTGGAGAAAAGAATCTTTGTAAAATTCTAAAATAGATAGGGGCTTCTTATTCAAAGAATCCAAGTAATTTAGGAAATAATCATCAGTGAATAAATTCTGAATGATAAGTGGGTAATAATTGATAAATTCTTCAAGGAAAATATTTCAAAAATAGGGCTAAAAATTTTGATATTTTTTGTTATCTAAATTCCTTGGTCGAATTCTAAGAAACATACAACATCGAAGAAGGTCTATGGAAGCTATCTATGGAAAATTTTTAAGACACTATCTTATTTATCTTGGAAGATATTGAATTTTGAAATTTTCGATTTATACCTTTTTGCCCCAGTCTACCCTATTTTTGCTTTAAATACTGTTGAAATTGTTGATTTTAAAATAAATAATTTTACAGAATTTTTACTAAATTAGGTACTTATATTTTTGATTATAAGTTTTGTAAGTACTTCATAAAAAGGAAATTTATGTGGAAACAACATTATTTGTGGAAATTTCCCAAATTCGGGGATAAAATTCTCCATTCGTAATTTTATTCTGAGCATGGAATAATGGTGAACGAAATTCAATATTGAAAATAAATCTCACAATATTCTAAGATTTTTAGGAGGTTACACTTTTCTGAAAGTGTATTTTAATTAGAGTTTAGGGTTTAGACTCACTTTCATAAAAAAGATTATACTTTAGACATTTAAAAAAAATGAATTTAATATAAGAACTAGAATTGCAAAACATTTTTGAAGTTTTGAAGAAGAAGTAAGTGAAGGAATTCTTGTTTCTCAAGAAAATGAAAGACCATGACACTTTCATTGTGAAATACATTCTTTCTCTTAATATTCAAGTGGAATATTATTACTAAGTTTGCACAATAGACTGGGAAGTGCATTTGACAACTTTCAAAACTCATGGAACAGAAAGGCTTCCTTACCAAATTGTTAATTTCTCAAAGAATGTGCTAAATATTTCTTGAGAACGTAAATGCAAACTTTAATCAAGTATCTTAGACGTCTTCAAAATTTATTACAAGTCATAAAAATATATATATCATGATTTTAAATACTTTTTTTATACGTATTCCTTAAATTCTTTATCTTCTAGATATAATTAATTTTGAATAATTTTTGAGGCGTGGCAGAATAGGCAGTATTTCAATAAAATGGTCAGTAAAAATGTCATATTAAACATTAAAAAGGAATTGGTCGATTTTGGTCCATAATGGCTCCGGCACACCTTTTAGATCAGGAAAATTTCATAAAGTCGAAATCTGGATCCCCTTCTATCTCACATGTTTTGCATATGTCTATCTCATTATCTCGCACTCTTCCTCTTATCTTAAATATCACTCCAAATTCAATTTAGCTCAATCGAATTTGGTATGCGAAAGAATGAGATATTCATATGCAAAACAAGTGAGAAAGAAGGGGATCCGAATTTCGACTTCATAAAATTTTCCTGATCGAAAAGGTGTGCCGGAGCCATAAATAATGGTTTTAATCTGTATAAAAATAGATTTGGTCGTTAATGCCTCTCGCACATGTTTTAGGTCAAGAAAATTTCATGGAATTCAAATTCATATCTCTTGTTTTGGCCCGCGACCCCAATAGGGATAAGCGGTTGAAAATGAATGAATGAATCTCTTGTTTTGTCAAATGTTTTGCAAATATCCATCCAGAGAGGTGACAAAGAACTTTTCTTCTTCTTTTCAACGTCATAATTAATTTAATTTAGTTTAATCCAATTTAGAGTGTGAAGTTTAAGAAAGAATTTTGATTTCTTCAAATTTTCCCGATCTAAAAGATTTTCCTGATACATATTGTCTTGAGTAGGGGAAAGTGTCCATGCTTTGCACGGTCTCAAGCGTCATAATGATTAAATTTTTCCCATGTTTCTCAATAAGTATTACTCATTGTGTCCATATTTTAAAAACTTAGGAAAAGTGTCCTGTTTTTAAAATATATTGCGGAGTTATATTTATTTAGAAACATAAGAAAAATTTAGTTATTACAAAGCTTGGGAACGTGCCAATCATGGGAACTTTCCCCTACATCTTTTAAATTAGGAAAATATTATGATATCAAATTTTCCATACCTTTCTTTCTCAAAAATATTGCATATGTCTGTTCCACTCTTACGCATTCTTCATTTTGTCGTTAGTATCACAACAAAGTCAATTTTGATTTGAGAGCGAAAGAATAGGATATACATAAAAAATCATTTGAGAAAGAAAGAGATGGAAATTTTCCTGATTTAGGGCAGAATCACATTGACAGTATTTTGCTCACCGTATTTTGATAATTTACGTATTTTCATTGCAATTCTTACGCAAATTTTCGACTACCGTATTTATCTCATACTCGGTAGCACTAGGTGAAAATAACAGGGGCATGACATTTCCTATGTTTCCCTTATGTTTCTAGCGAGCCCGAAAAAACTTTTGAGTTTATTAGCTGTTTTCTGTCATTGTAGAAAGAATTAGCAAAAAATACTAATACAAAATAAAAGCCAATTTAATAACGAAGAGGCAATCGAAAACCCTAAATTGGCAACCTACGTAGTTTTGGAGATATCTCGTGAAATGTGTACGAAAACAGGGAAACATTTACACTAAAACTGGTCGCATTTTTCAGAGCTAATGTCACCCCTCTGGAAAATAATATAAGAAAATTGTATGAATAAAACGAAAATGAGATAAACGGTGAGCAAAAAAACTACGATTAATTTCTCTTACATTCTTTTTTGCTCACCGTTTATCGAATTTTCGTGTTATTTCTTCATTATTATTATTTTCACCTAGTGCCACCGAGTATGAGATAAGGAAACACAGTAATTAAGAATTTGCGTAAGAATTGCAATGAAAATGCGTAAATTAACGAATTACTGTGAGGTTATGGCGAACATTTTATTGTCAATGTGAGTCTGCCATTAGAAGGTCTGCTGGAGGATGAATAAAAATTATATTTAAACAGTCAGTGCTCAATTTAGAAATTACAAATCAATGAAATCAAAATCTTGAAAATTAGGAAAATTTCATGAATTTCGTTTTTGATTTTTGTGCAACCCTTTTGTATTGCAATCTAAATTGAATTTTCTGTTACACTGACGAGAAAAATGAGTGATAGACATGTGAAATAAGTTTGAGAAAGAAAATAATGGAGATTTAGATTTCATAAAATTTTTCTGGTCTAAAAGATCTGCTGAAGATATTAAAACTCATATTTGATCAGTGCTTCATTCAGAAATCATAAAGCAGTGAAAGCATAATCTTTCCAATTATGAAAATTTCATGAGTTTAGAATTTTTAAACGTTTCGTACTCTAATCAAAATTGTATTATTTGTTGTGATGCTCACAGGAAGAAGAGGAGTTCAAAAGAGATGAACAGAAATGGAATTTTACACAGTAAAAGTGACAAAGGCATAAGTTTTCCCTATACTTGGTAAGATGCTCACAAATAAGCCTATAAGTATTCTAGGTTTATTTTATTGCTTATGGCTCTGGCACACCTTTTCACTTGATTGAAATTCAATCGATTGAAATTTTACATCTTACTCTTTTAAACTGAAGTCAGATATAACTGTCCTTTTCTGTCAAATAAAAATTGAAATTGAAAATGAAATTGAAATTCCAATTTTAATTTAACAAAAAGAGACAAAAATATCTTATTGTAGTTTGAAAGAATAAGAGGTAAAATTTGAATCGATTGAATTTCACTCAAATGAAAAGTTGTGCCAGCGCCATTAAAATTTAATTTATAATGGTGCTGGCACACGGCACATCTTTTCAATTTAGTGAAATTCAATCCATTGAAATTTTATTTCGTACTCTATCAAACTGAAATCATATATAGTTGTCTCTTTCATTGAAATTAGAATTGAAATTTAAAATGCAATTAAAATTGAAATTTTGGAAGAGTAACAAAAGTAAGATTTCAATCAATACTTATGGCGCTGGCACACCTTTTCAATTGAGTGAAATTCAATCGATTGAAATTTTACCTATTACTCTTTTAATCTGAAATAAGATATGTTTGTCCCTTTCTGTCAAATAAAAATTGAAATTTCAATTTCATTTTCAAGTTTAATTTTAATTTGACAGAGACAGCTAAATCTGATTTCAGTTTGAAAGAGCAAGAGGTAAAATTTCAATGGATTGAATTTCACTAAATTGAAAAGGTGTGCCAGCGTCATTAATAACAATAAAAATTGACTTTCTCTTAATTTAAAAGGTTTGCGGGCAAAATTACTGACCATATTTGATTTATTCTCTGGCCAAATTCTATTTTTTACTGCAAAATTTACAATTAAGAATAAATAAGATTTTTGACAGGATTTCTTTTATTTTCTGACCAAATGATTTTATTATTGTCCATTATCATCAATCACAAAATTTCATTACATAATAATTGATTTAGACTATTATTGCATCATAAATAGTGCTGTTTTATGTGATTGAAAAGGTATAAGACGGTTTTATTACTTGCCTTATGTCGAATTGGAGTTATAGATAAGTTTCTTCGCTATTTATAAACGTTTCAATCGTTTTATGTATATTAATACGAATTTAAGAACAATTTTTGACCAGTAAAACAGGTAAAAGCTATAAACACCCCATCTACTCACATGATAGTTTTAATACTTTTTTTTTAAGAAATAATCAAAACAGATTCCCTCCCGATTAAATTCAAATTTTTATTTTCACTTTTTACTCAAATCACACTCATTGTTTAATATAATATATTTTTGGGAACTTTTTGATAAAAGCTGGGGCATGACGTTTCCTATGTTTATATCATATGTTTCTAGCGTGCCGAAAAAAACTTTGGAGTTTATTAGGTGTTTTCTTTCATTGTAGAATGAATTAGAAAGAAATACAAATACAAAATAAAAGGCAACTTAATACTGAATAGGCAACCGAAAACCCCAAATTGGCAACCTACGTAGTTTCGGAGATATCTCGAGAAATGTGTACGAAAGCAGGAAAAAATTTATACTAAAACTGGTAGCATTTTTCAAAGCTAATGTCAACCCCCTGGATAAAAGGATTAAAATAAATTACTGTGCTTTTCCAATAAAAAATAAAAAAGGGAAATCTTTCTCCTGAACATTGCTTTTTTTTAACATTTTACTGTTCTGAAGTGCTCCTGCATTATCGACTTTGGTTCTTGTCTCAACTGTTTTCCCTAATTCTCGTCGTGTTCTAAAACCACCAAACAGTCATGACAGAAACCAATTCAAAGAGAAGTCGATAATGCAGAAGCAATTAAGAATAGTGAAGTGCTAAAAATAAAGACCATGGAAAAATATTGCCCCTTTTCATTCTCCATCAGAGTAGCACAATTTCAATGCTGTTTGATCTTGACGTCTGACATTGTTTTAAAACATTAGACGAAATCAGTGCCTAGAAGGTTACTTATTTCAGAGGTGTGCAAGAATCGTTGAAACCGAATAAACGTCAAAATAAGTTTGTTTTGGTAGCGTTTTGACCATTGACGTACATGCTTTATTTGACGTTTATTCGGTTTCAACGTTTCTTGCACGTCTCTGGCTTATTTACTTATTATGATATCCGGATCGGAACAATAATATAAAATAAAAAACTTTGTTGTACACAAAATGCAAAATGAGATGAAGCTTACATAAATCAATAATAAATGAGAGGGGGAGATCAAAATGTTTGACGTTGAATTAATCAAGAATTTTCCTTATTTGCAATGTAATATCTTCACAAATTAGATTTATCTTGAAATATTAGCAGTATTACTTACTTTGATCTAACTGTTTTCGGACTTCCAGGATCTCCTGGTGTAGTTGTATTATTGTTATTCGTACTGGCAGATGATCTTCGTCCCGTGGACGTTTTCATGTCAAAGATAGTCTCATTTTCCAGTTCATTTTCAATCTGTAAGAACTTAATCACCTTACCATGTGGCACAATTGCCCTCAATTGAGGTTGGTTAGTTAGCTGCGGACTCACCTGTCTCTTGTAGCACAACCTTTCGCTTGAGTCTGATCCGCAGGAGGAACTTTCCGATACCGCTTGGGACACTGTTGATGGTCCCGGTGGACTACTTGGCATCGGGAACCGTTTTGAGCAAACCTGGGACTGAGATTTCAACTGATGATTCATGTGGTGATTGTCGGGAAAGTCAGAACAAAATACCTGAATATGTTCACATATTCGACGAAAGCGACGAATATTGCCTGAAAGTAGGGTGAAAGTGATTGCAAAGAGCATATCTGCAACATCTCCTTGCTTGCATATTGCACTTATATCCACTTGGAAGCGCACATGACGCTGAAACATGGCTGGACCTGTGCCATTGCGCTTGTACTCCACACGGAAGGACATTGGCGATATGACACTGTGCGACAACTCAGCCATCTTCAAGAGATATCACATTGCTCAATTAATCTCCTGTAAAGTTTATTTGTAAAATATTCAGAGATGTTAAAGGGATGATACTCACAGAGAGGAATGCGTGAATAAGATGAGCCTTGACTGTTGCAAGAGGCTTACCCTTCACAAGCACCGTAAACGTTTCATCTTTTTCCGTAGTCATCAAATTCCCAAACCACGAACGTTTTGTAAGTTCAGGAGATGAATCTGGCGTTAAGTGAACTTCATCTGAGGATACTAAATCAGTCAGATTCATTAGATTTTTTTTTACTATTATTACGTAATATGTGATGATTTACCTTGAAGTTTCCGCCGGTGGAAACGAGGACTGCCTAGAAAACTGTTTTTGATATTTGTTAAACGATTCTTCCACAATTGGCCAGCCGTTGAAGCACACGTTGATCCGGTCATTATTGGCGGAGGACCTCCGCCTAAATGAGGTGATCCTGGTGGTGTCATGACAGAAAGTTGCACTGAAATACAAGAAAAAAAATCCGTGTCATATTTCTAAAGCTCAAATTTTATTATATACAGCATCAAGGGGTTTTTAGGGCCTCTTTCCTTAAAACGGTCTTCAGACTAGAAGTTTTGCCAACTTCTCGACAGTCTGAAAATCTTAAATAGCAACCATTTATATAGGTTCTTCAATATTTAATAGATCATCTGTCCTTAAGAATTTAATCTAGAACCAAAATTTTTGGAAACATTTTGACTGATAAGAAATGAGAGAAGTTAAGCCAAAATGGTTCAGCCTTAAGCGCTTATAAGTCACCTCTAAGATCATTAACATGACATTCTTTTTACTCCACCTTTCGCTTTGCTTGCAAAACCATGTTATATCGGTTACTTAAGTAGATATTATGTCCATAGTTCATATACGAAAATGCCCTTCAGCCATTAGTTATAACAGTTTTAAGTTCAAGGTTAAAAGCTAACAGGACTTTAAACTGCGTATTTCTGAGCCGATTGAGATGAGTTTGGGTTTGATGGAAAGGTCTTGGAATCCATGATAAGTCTAAACCAGTTCCAAAGTCTTATTAAGTTATAAATAAAGCTAAGGGCCTCGACAGACTTGAGGATTAGCCGAGAGACGACTTAGCGTAATTATATCCGAAATAATGGTTAAACCGCATTTCTATCATTTTCCACTAAGTCGTCTCTCGGCTTAAGTCAGTGTGTCTAGGGCATAAGCATCAGTAGAAAAGTATTTCTCATGCCATATCAGCTTTGTATTCGTCCAGTTAATAAATGGCTAGTAATGCCAATGGTCCCAATGGTGCACATAAGCAAAAAAGCAAAAAAATCGGCATGAAAGTGGTACTTCAATTGACATTAAATATTCACTGTGCCTGATCCAAACACATAGCGAAATGGGCAGTTGTGATATCGTAGCAGCACTGGGCGCTTACAGAAAGCTGTTAGGGAAAGGCTCATAATTTTGTCCAGTTTCTTATTTTGGACACTTTGAGGATAAAATTGGACACTAAAAATAAATTGATTAAAATTATGGATTTTTATTCCAATATTTGATAAATAATGAATTCTATTTAAATATTTTGTTCTTTTTGGAAGATTTTAACACTAAATATGTTAAATTTTGAATGTGATTTGTGTTAAAATTGCTTTGTTGAAAATTCAGTGTGAGCAATTGCTTACGAGAAATATGACAGAACTATAAATTTTGTTTGTAAAGATGTTTTCAAAATTCCCTATGAAAACGAGCGAGATGACTAGATCTAGATCTCTTTCACTCTCATTGAAATGTCAAAAACATGTTTACTAAACAAAAGTTATTGTGCGTTGGGCATTACTTAGCTGTGGTAAACTACTAACAATTTTTCCTCGCTGTTTTTCAGTGATATTATTAAATATTCATTGAATATTGTGTTGATTTACATTAACGGTGTTTTGTACATTTGACCTGAAGTAAGATTTTCCTTGTGAATTACTTTTTTCGTGTGAAAAATGGGAAATTTTCTAAGAGATTCATCAGTGAGGTGATAGTCCTTATTTTGGACAGGTGTTTTTCTCTCGAAATTTTGTAAAGTTTTAGCTTCTGTGATGACTAGGTTGTATAAATGCCTCGAAAAACAAAGGAGCATCATCTCTACGAACGAGATGTAGTGAAAAAAGCCTTAAAAGTCTCCCGGAAAGGCCAGGGAATGAGCGAATTCGCGAGTATTTGGATTACCGAGGTCAACTCACTTTAATTAATGATATAGCAAATTTCTGGGCTTCTTGTGACATTTTACGGTCCCCTTACATAAACAGGAAGAGGACCTGGTAAGATAGGTTTTTGAAAATGGAAAACAATGGGCATGTTTTTGAGGCGTATAGCTGTCCAAATATACAACCAAGTTGTCCAAAATTCGAGTCAAATTCACCTCTACATATCAATTCATTTTTAAACGTATTAAGACTAATTTTAGTAAAACCTAAGACAATAAACCCTTGCCAAGTTTCTAAACAACCCTTCTGAAAAGAGAGTAACAAAAAAGTCAATTAGTATTGAAAATATCGCACTTCAAACTTGGAACATCGATACTTATAAGCAGACTGTCCAAAATTATGAGCCTTTACCCTATAGGGGAGACTGGGGCACATGTAACCATTTTCGATAGATGCGAATTTGAGGTGATTTTCCAAGGACACCGTAATTTTTTGGAAAATCTTTCTTAGCTAATGTTTTACCCTTGGGTATAGGCAGTACATCGAAGGTAATGCGGATGCTGGAAAACAATTGAGTTTTCCATAAAAATAAAATTTGTGTCACCGTGCATTTTTCTCTTTTCACAAAATACCTGGAGTAGAAGTAAACACTTTCTGGGGAGGATGTAAACACCCTTTTCTCCACCCTTGAAATTAACTTTGCACCACTTTCGATTATTTTAATTACTTAAGAGATATATAAAGACTGCATATTTTTCAAAAAATCACGACACTTTTTACAAGGAATAATTAAAATAGCAAAAAAAACTAAAAGCATGCATATCAAAGACATTTTTCAATGCAGTTTCCCCATATTTTGACATCATATGACTTTTATTGAACACAGTACCACCAATTTTTTTCGTAATCTATGAATTATAGATATTTCGCATGAAGGTCAATTTCCCGCTCTTTTACCTACTCATTTTGTGAAATTGAAATTGCCTGTTTACATCTACCCCAAATGCTGTTTTCTGACCAATTATTAATTCTTTTGAAATAATGTGAATCTCAATTTCTCTAGTAAATGCATAAATATAATCCTAAAAGATGTAGGAAAGAATTGGTATTGCTACATTTCGATTATTTTACACAGTTTTTAATTTCCAGGTGGAAATCCAAATGACCAAAATAATCGAAATATCAACATTTTCGGGAAAAATGATTTTTATTTTTAAAGTATTAGGATTTTATTGACCAATTCATCTGTGGACATACATCCCCATGGTATCTATGAACGCTTATGGGTTTTATCCTCTGGAGTCTTAAAATTAATGAAAAAAATCACAGTGTTTACAACTACCCCAGTTTACTACTGCCCCAGTTCCCCCTATGGAGCGGCTACCCATATCGACGGATCAGAAAGAATAGAAGTGGGGAAGCATAAGGGGCCCAATTGTGGCCTTCATGCATCGGTAATGCGAAATGGAGAACTGATCCTTGGCAAAATTAGTTTTGCTTTCAGCAAATTTGGATAATTGCAAACTGGTATACACCTATATACATATATTTGGCAGATGAAGAAAAAATCTTTCTGAAAAGATCGAACTCGTGACCATGAAATTATTTAGCTTTATTAATTTAACCTAAATAATGTGAAATTACTTTTAGTTTATATTTCATGTCATGAATTCGAGCATTTCAAAAAGCTTTGCTTTACAATCACTTTTACAATTTAATTAATATGTGCTTTTAAGAAGCACAATATGTAGCCCTTTGAAGTGGCATTAAAATGACTCTCCAGAAAGTTTCATTTTCGAGAGGCAAACTCACGAAATATATATATTCTGCATACATCTGGGTATTATGGACTTTAATCTATTAATTAAACATCCAGATTATTGTTCAATTCCTTCATAATTCTGGCATAAATTCAGCATATTTCATAAAACGCCAGTGAAATTAAAATTTTAACTTTATCTTAAGTTCATGAAATAAGATAAAGTGCCCTCACTCGACCGGTTCCTCGTCTCGACCGGTAGATTTATTATTTATTATTTATTTAATAGGTCAATTATTCCATGAATAATACGACCCAGTGAAAAGTTCATAGAAATTGACGAAATTGACCATCAAACATTCAAAAATTGACCCACCGGTAGAGTCTAAGATCCCGATCGAGTGAGGGTACTTTACCTTACTAAATAATCATTTTGCAAAGTTCATATAAATTAGTAACAACTTCGTCTGACCGTAACAACTCATTTGCCATGAGGAACAAAAAGCTCACTGAAAATGTAGAAAAATTGGTTTGAGTTAGGGTCGAAAAAGTAAATTGATATCAAAATGATAAACAATTTTATAAATGATAAGCCGACCATGAAAAAAACACGATTGTTCGCTTAATGCTATTTCCAATAAATACTTTAACTACCTAGTCTAGGAAATAAACTTTTAACAGAAAGTAAAGTTTGTAAGTTCTCCGCCTTTTGCCAAACAAATAGTAATTCTGGAGTTTGAGTTTGAGTTAAAGTTACTGCCAGAGGTAGTTAAGAATTGTCTAAGTATTTGTCTTTACAGCCAGCTATTCATGTAGAAATATAAATATTTAAGTTTTTAAAAACTTGAGAAAAGAATTATATATTTTTCTCTGTGATATATGACACTCTTTCCGTCATCCTTGAAAAAAAAAAGTTAATACACGTCATGTAAAATTGTCTTTAAATGTCTCAATTTAATTAAAGAAATGTGAGCCATGGCTTAAAGCAATAAAACCCATATTTTATACAATAAAATTCAACTTTTATAATACTTAAACATAAAAATAGCATCGTTAGGAACCTAAAATCAACATTTCGCATTGTATCTAACCTTGATGGATACATGATAACAATATTTATTATGTAAAGGACTTGAAAAAGAAAATAACATTCATATGGACGTGGAGGTGTTTTCTCCATTTCTAAGAAAAAGAATGTTCAATCTGTTTTAGCTTTTGGAGAATTTTATATCCAGAGGCCCGTCAAATCCATCGTCGAGGACAGATTCTGTGAAATCAAATTAAATTATTTTCCATGCTGGAATAACAACCAAAATTCAATTCAAATTTTCTATTCTAAAATTGAATCATTGAATTAGAAATTTCGCAAAAGGTCATATGCTTTATGATTTGAACTTGCAGGTTATCATTGGTAGCCTCGAACTGTTTACAATACAATTTAGCATGTTTGTGTGTAACATCGACTCTACTGGTATAGAGTGAATTTTGTGTATCAAAACATCACCTTTAGCATTCATCACATTGCAAAATTTGGATACAAAGGGACAGATAATCCTAACCGGCTTATGTAGGTGAGATTCTTAATGTGAGCTAACTCGGAGTGTATACAAATTCGATTTAGAGCTGAAGTTGGGGGCGCCATTCAGTTATCTTGAATAAAATTCGTGAAATTATACAAATTTTGTATTAAAACCAAAATATCAAGGATTTGGATGGACTGGCACAAAAGTAATATGTGGGTGAAATGTAGACCAGAAAGTTCTCTATAATTTTGCCTTAGAACATGATCTCATCGATTACTCAGAAGCCGAGATAACCGCGGTTTTTTGTTTCTGAACTCGTTTTTTCGACCAGATCGCCCCAAGTGTTCATTTGGTGAATTTCAACTATATGAAAGAATTGTTGCATTTTGTGAGACTTTCCATTTAAAACCCTATTTTAAGTGGACGAAATGTAGACACAAATGTCTTCTATAATTATGTCGAAGTAATCATCAAAATCGGCTCAGCGACAGTCGAGATAATTGAGGTTATGTGATATTGAAATTGGTTTTTGACTGTGGCGCCCCTGGTGTTGGTCCCACGAAGTTCAAATGTCCTAGAAAGTTGTAGCATTTGGTGAGATCTCTCATTTAAGCCCTCACCCATCAAAATCGGTCATATAGAACTGGAGATATGATTTTTTGAATTTCGTGAATTTTGACCCCTCATATCTCCGGTTCTATTGAAACCACAGCGCACTTACGCACCATTTTGGAAACGTCCTAGACTGGACTATAACATTCTAAAATTTCATTAACTTGCATAAAGGAATTTTTGAGAAAATTGAGTTTGAATTTTGATGAACTTTGGCGCTATCGCAGCGCCACCTGTGGTGACTTTTTGAACTTCCTTCTGAAAGTGCTCATCTAGACGAAACCAAAACCCCAAAATTTAGGTCGATATGTTAATTAAAACCGGAGATAGAGGCCGGTCAATATTCGAACTTTAAGCCCTTATAGCTCGGGTCAGGGGTTATGGATCGACTTAAGTATTTTTTTGTTTGATAGGTATAATCAAGGGCTACAACATACTAAAATTTCAGACCAATGCACAAAGGAATTTTTGAGTTATTTAATTTAGAAAATTAAAAAATCTTCTTTTTAAAAATAGCGCCCCTAGAGGTAGTTTTATGAACTTGCGATGTTAGAAGGGAAGTGGCATTTCACGAGAGCTTTCCAAAATACTCTCACTTTTTAAATTCTAGCAATTAGAACCGGAGTTATGGTCATTTTAAGAATTTTTTTTTGGACCCTTATAGCTCGGGTCAGGGGGGTCGGGGGATCTTAAGTTTGGTATTGATGGAAAGCCTTAAGGCCCAGCTATAACATACTAAAATTTGAACCCGATCGATGCCATAGGGGCTGAGCTATTGAGAAAACAAAAAAAGGGGGGGGGGATATTCAAAACGTAGGAAGTAGGGGTGGGGGGTGGGGGGGTCAATGCACCAAGTTGCAATTTTCATACGATATATAACCTTTGCCGAAAACCGCATGTCGATATCTTTTTTAGTTTAGGAGCTATTAAGCTTCAAAGAGCGGCCGGCCGGCCGGCCGGGAACGTAAAATAGCCACATATATATTCGTGATCAGGAAGTGCTGAAACACATTTTGGCCAAGTTTGAGGTCGATCGGACGACATGAAATTTTGTTAGGATTATAGTAGGTGAGATTGTTAAGAATCTCACCTAATATACAGCCTGTCCTTCGAATGTTCATAGAAGCACATGGTCTAAATAGAATCAGGCGGATCCTCGAGAATATTTCGCCTGTAAAATTTAGCAGTAAGGATTTATCCTAAACTATCATACACTTAGAGCTTTAGATCATCGATTAGAGGTCCTCGTATAAGTTTCCTTTAGCTAAATATTTACTACCAAACTTTACTTCTACAAAACTACAACTTTATTCTCGAGGATCAGCCTGTTTCTATTTGGCCCTTTATATTTTTGAGACTTTGAGTTGTACCGATCAACAGTTCTGCTTCCAATACTTCTTGATATAAAAAAATTGTACAGTTGTAAGCGCAACTATTTTCCATGACTTATTTCTGGCAAATGCCTATAAACTATAATGTATGTCCTGTGTAGTTTATTGATTATCACGAAATATAGTGAGTACACTTAAATCCTAATTATCTTAAAGAAATATTCATTTCCTAAACTCTTCTGTGAAAAGCTACAGAATTCATGAATAGAGATAAGTTGAAAATCAATAAATAGGCAATACAAGACCTTTTAACTTATCATGGTTTCATTCATCTGGGTGACATGATAACTTATTTTCGATACTATCGACTGTCGATTTTGAAGAATTTAAACGATAGCTGCATTTCCTATAACTAATATAGTTATCTAATCAATAGTCACATTTTCTTAAGAATCTCACAATTAATGGCCCAACAATGCGTAAAAAGTTCACATTCACTTAATCTAACAGATATAGATTTATCGACACTATCGATTCGAATGGGGTTGAAAAGTTATCATTCCACTCCTGTTTTTAATTATCAAAGAAATGAGAGGGCTTTAAAGCGCTCATTACAATGCAGAGTGGTACAACCCGGGACATTGCTCACACTACCGTGGAAGGGAGGGGGTCAGTAGGTGGCGGATCACTGAATATCCTAGGCATGACTCGAATAAAACCTACCAGGGTTAGCTGCTAAAGCGGTTCTTCATAGCAGTCCCTGATGATCATGAGCCAAACCATGGCTTGTGAAACTTTACGCCCAAATAAAGCCCTAGAGGCAACATAGTCTCTGGAGGCTTCTCCGAGACCTCCTTCTCCTGCAGAGAGTGACCTAAGTGGTTTAATGGACAATCTTGACATCACACCAAAAAAGAAGCTGAATGTTGCGTGGAAGAGCACATTAACCCATTCAGTCAATGTACCAGAAATACTTGAGATAGAATGTTCATATTTTGGGATTAGTTTCCTATAGATTAATACTATATGAATTTTTTGAAAAGAAAAAAAATATCTATTATGGAGCCGCGGGGAGCCTCTCTCAAACATGCGTCTTAACGGTCGCTGAATTTAAATTTTGTGCATTAATTCATTACAATCTCTATTGATTTAGATAGAGTAATTATCCAAGAAAACAAATTGGCATCTGGAATTCAAATCAAGAAAGAAATCAAGAAATTCGTTCACCATTTTGAGCAAAAATTTTACATGTGCTTCCGCGAAGCGAGAAAAGAACAATAAAATGTATTTTCATCTCTGTCGGACTATTTTTTCCAAGTAATTGAAGAACTAAAGATACTAAAAATCCATTCCCGACAGCAATTCGGATAGCAATTGCCCAGGAATAAATCATCTAAAATCACTCAATTTGCGTATGATATATAATACCATGGTAAGGAATGGGTTAAGAAGCTTAGACAATCATTGGTCCAATGCCTATTTGCGATTATTCTCAAAAATTGCATCAAGGATCTTTTTAACTGGAAAGTAAAAATTAAAAAATCAAATTTGATCCTTTTGCAAAGGATGGATCAAATTTAGAATTTTGAATGCACATTTATCATAATACAACATGGTAATTTGATCCATCCTTAGCAAAAACATCCCAACCTGGAGCTTTACTGTCCCTACGCTTGTGTAGGAAAAACTCTTCAATATGGACATAAATTTCTCTAGTGTGTAGAGGCCATTGGTCTTAAGAGTGTAAGCGGGTTTGAAGGCTTTAAAAAATCGATTTTTTATTTGCTTATTAAATAAGAATAATAAGTAAAGTCAATCGGAGTAAAAATCTCGGAGGTGGAGCAGTTTTAGTTATGCACTCTGCCCGCGTGCGCATATTGTTGTAAAACTTTAAATGCGTTTTTTCTCAAAACACCGTTTTTAAAATCGGTTGTCAAGATATTTCGAAAACGCCTGAACATATTTTTCTGAAACTTTGCACACTTCTTCCAGACATAGTTGGCTCGTGCTTAACATGAGGGTTTTTAGAAATATTGATTTTGACAGATTTTATAGTATAAAACATGTTAAAAAGTGGCTGAAAATGATCAATTTTTTTTTGAAAAAGTTATGCCAAAAATCGAAAAAAGTATTTAAAAACAAATCCTTCTGTTAAGCATGAGCCACATTCATATCCTTAAAAGAAAGTACTAATGGCTTTAAAATGAATCTGCTAGAAAAAAAAACGTGACAACGGAAAAATGAGGATGTGGTCATACCATTTCTAAACGGTTCAATTTTGATTTTTTTTTAATTTACCGGTAAAATTATCTGCCAAGGCCTACTCTATCAGACAGATAAAAATCTGAATTTACGAAATTTTATAGTTCAAAAAAAAAAATGGACAAACATTTTTTTCCTATGTCAAACCTGCTTACCCCCTTAACCGCAATCCCAAGATTACTACACGAAGTACATTTAACCCTTTAACAACGAGACACTTTCTACGGACTGCAAATCAACAATAAAAATTAAACTGGTAAATAATATCAATGTTAAGTCTTACATCCAGGGGTCTCTCGACATTTCATTTTTCCATACGTTTTTGCATAGAGGCACTGAAGACTATTGACAAGTTTTTTCCTAAAGAGAATTCACTTATCAGTGTGATATATTTCGAAATCGTACATTAGAAGCTATCTAAAAATACATATTTCATAATGTTCACCAAAATGATACAAGAACTACGAGCAAATTTGTTTTAGTCGCGGTGTAATAGCTGCAAAAGTGAAAAATAGCTTCACTTTTTATTAGGTTT
Source organism: Phlebotomus papatasi (assembly GCF_024763615.1). Classification (NCBI taxonomy): domain Eukaryota; kingdom Metazoa; phylum Arthropoda; class Insecta; order Diptera; family Psychodidae; genus Phlebotomus; species Phlebotomus papatasi. Next base: position 32,750,007 of record NC_077223.1, on the reverse strand, counting down.
GATGGGCCACTGCTTACATCTAACCGTGGAAATTCCAACAGAGTCTGATTCGGTGTATTTTATGCTTCTATAAACGATAGGGACAAAAATAGCCTAAAAATTAAAGTAATTTTTCTGACAATACCAATGAATAACATTTCTCGCTTTAACACTTCGTAGAACCCATGTTTTTTGGGATTGTTCGAAAACTCGTCGTACGATTTGTTTCATTTTTGGATATGTTTTAGAGATTGCTTAAGTGGATATTTCGTTCTTATACGAAAATACCATTGAATCAGTATGCGATTGAAAAACTAATCCATTAGCAACAGACTATTTCTCAATTACAGACAAGATATTATTAACACTTCGTAGAACCCTTACTAAAAGTGTCACGGAGGGACCAAGTGGCAGCCGCTGCCATTTATCGAATTTTACATAATATTTTGATATTTATACTTATATTTAAACATTCGGAGCTTTAGTCAGTTCTTTTCTGGTGTCTGAATCAGAAATTTCATCTCCTTGGGTACTGTATTTAAAGATTTTTAACCATTCGTTGTTTTCATCTTTATCAGAATCATGGAGTAAGGGAAAGTGGTCTGCCTTTGAATACGGCAGCCTTTGAATGTTTCAATTTTTCTCTTATTTTTCAAAGCAAAAATTCTACTTTATGAACAATAGTTAATACTATTAACTATTTTCTATTAACTTCGCTTAACAAAATGGATTTTTAGCTTTGGGAAATAAGAGAAAAATTGAATCATTCAAAAACTGATGCATTCAAAGGCGTGTCACTTTCCCCCATTATTCTTCTCAATCATTTGCTTTTGCAAATGATTGAGAAACACTATCAATTTCTTCTTTTAAGGCTTTTATACACTAACAATCAAGAAAATTACATCTGCAGAACGTCAAACTCCCATATAAAATGCATATGGCAGCAACTGCCACTTGGTCCTTCCGAGTGCAGTTTTTTGTTTTTGCAATATATTTACATTAATATTTAATTTTGGTTAAAAATTTTATAACGAAAAAATAGCCAAATAAATTCTGCACGCATTCTATCAGGCCTCCAGACGAAATGATGTATTCTTCACTATAAAAAATTAAATTGAAAACTAAATTGGCAGCGGCTGCCACTAGGGTCCTTCCAAGTGTTAATGAAAAATATTACGTATGAGTATTGTAGTTTTTATTGCCAAAAGGGTTTTGCTTAAACAAATGGAAGTATATAAAAAATAAATAAAATCAATTATGAATTTGAGAATTTAAAAATTCGCCATATTTGAGCTCAGATATTTACTATACAGCAAATATCTGGAGACTTATAAAAAATATCCTCGATTCTTTCAATTTTCTACTTTGAAATTACGTACAAACGTAAGAAAAAAATAACTTTAGATAAGTCAGGAAAAATTATTTTCTTTATGGGACACCGGTGCTCTAATCATCCTTAAAGAATATTAAGAAACTTACGGCTATTGGCGTCTGCATCCGGGAAGAGGCTGATATTGATCGTGGGTCCAGAGTTAGCACGATGGTGAGCAGGAGACTGATCGGCTGAGATGATGGCAGCTGTTGGTGGTTGCAGTGAATTACGATTTGTGGGAATAACAGAACTTCCATGTGTTGAGTGTCTGGCTTGAAGAGCTGGTGATGCTGGACGTGAACCTGACGTCTGACTGGCGGAACTGAGGGCAGCTGGAGTCCTAGTGGGACTGTGGTATGAGGAGGAGCGTGTTGATGGCGCCGAAGATGGCGATCGGCGATTGTGACTCCGGCCGTTGCTGTAAGAGCGGAAGCTGTGGAAAAGAGCCAAGAAAGTGGTGGCAGATAATGTAAATGGTGCCTTCGAGGCAGGATGAGAGGAAATATTTGGACTGGAATTGTGCATCTGGCAAATGGCCAATGATGTCAGAAACTCACTTGAATGCCTGTCGACGCGGTGTGAGGGGTGAGCCCTCACTGATCTGCCCGAACGCCGCCACATTTTGTCCGTTAATGCGACATGTATCCAGTCTCTTTCTTGGTGGATCGGGTGTTTCAGTTGTATCACTGCGGGTGCGTCCCAGTTCATCGTCATCTTCCAGTGCGGGTCTCCGTCTTTTCCGCTCCAGTAATAAGAAGTAAATAACCTTTTCCGTATTGTGGCTGAAATAAATTTAAATAGATGGAAATGATAAAGTGTGTCAGGATGCGAATGCGGATAACATCCCCTGGGCGGAAGGGTGCAATTAAAGATGTGCAAAAGAGGAGAGTGTGATAATTGAATGAGTGACGATTTTGCGTCATAGAATTATTTCAACTGAAATTACACATTTTGGATGTACTGGGAATTACGGAAAAATGTTCATTGTACCGGAAGATCCACCCCCAACCCCAAATGCATGACATTGAGTAAAAACACGAAAAACCATTGGTATGTACAATAATAACAACCACTACAGGATATTCGATAAATGTTTAGCACGAGTATATTGTACACAAGAATGTTTGTAATAATAATTTTACAAATTATACACGTGGAATGTCACTTTGAATTTCAAATTTTAAACAAAATAATTAATTTTAATTATATAATGTACCTAGACAGAAATCCTAATGAAATTTCAATAAAATTTTGAATCAATAGCAATGTATAACGTTTGATGGCTAATTGAATTGCGCGTTTTTTTTTAAACTCAATTAATATTATTTCACACTGCGCAATTATTTCATATTGAAAATCATTAATTTTTAATCAAATGCAAAGTTTTTCGCGAATTAGTAATGGTAATTTACCTTCAACAGTTTCTGTACAAGTGCATAAAATTAACAAACTTTCAGGATGTACTTGACAAAGCAAAACAATAAAACTCACTGAAATTTTAATCAAATTTTCCACTAGACTGAAAATTTACTGATAAAATATATGAAAATATATAATACAGTAAAAACTACGAAGAAAAGTTTTATTAGTAACAATTAACAGTTAAAGCTTTCGTAGATGATATCCAAGAATATATATTTCATAGAAATAAGAGAAATTGTATCTACCTATATGAAAAGGGGTGACAAAGCATCCTATACTTTGCGAAATGCTCGAATTCATGATCGAAATCTATACCATAAAAGTAGTATACCATAAAAGTATACATAAAAGTACCATAATTAATCCTTGTTATTAAAATTCCCAAAAAAAATTGAAAAAAAGCATACAGTTCAAGAATTTTATGATTTCGCATTTTTTTACACAGCACAACTTGTTTTTAAGTTTACCGGTTCACAACCGATTTGAACAGATTTATTAGTCATTTAAAAGATGGCCCAAAATAGCTTAAGAGTAATACAATTGATTTTATGATAAAAATTTGTTATAAATTTTGAACCGGTACATTACCGGTTCATAACCGATTTGGACCGATTCAGACTTGCCAGGAATTTCAAGACCTTTCCAATAAGCTCAAAAATGATACCATTCAGTTGAGAAATACGCAATTTAGAGCCTTTTAGACATTTAACCTTGAAAAACCGCTACTAGAAATGATTAAGAGGAATTTTCGTATATGGACGAAATTGTCTGCCTAGATAACTTCTTAAAGCATATCCAAAAATGAAAATATCACACAATATGTTTTCAAACGATAAAAAAAACATGTACCTATTTGGTGGGGAAGGGGAGGGCGGTGAAGGACAAATAAAGGTTCTTGGGTTGATATATGGTGGGCTGCAAAGGTTTGAAATTATTATCTCTATCCGATTGGTCTCTAGAGCTGTCGATGCAACGGACAGACAGATCAGACGGACAAATAGTGACATAATTTCCTCGAAATCGTCTGAAATTCGAGGAATTTCCGAAGAAGTGCACCACAGGGAAGGCAGAAATTGTAGAAAGTTAAAAATCGAAGGATTATGTAGGTGAAAAACGAACAAAAATTGTTCAGATATTGGCAACTCCCAGTTACAGCTGCTTTATAATCCACGGCCCTATTCTAATAAGATTTCTTATTATTAAATTTGGGAAATACAAAAAAAAATAATGGGAAGATTATCTTGAATGCAAAATCTTTTCCTTATGGAGTTACCTTCTGTGTGAATGTAATTTCGATTTTTATTCAAATTGGTTTTTCAAGCGAGTCTGTGAACTTCTACGTTGTTAACCCATTTAGAAAATGTACTAAAAATTCTGGAGATAGAATGTTTATATTTTAGAATTATCTCGTTAAAAATTAATATAAAAATATAGTGAAAAAAATCAAATAAGGGGGATAGGGAGACGCTATCTAGCTCACGCCTTAATAGGTTACGCAGGTCAAAAAGACGAAAAAAAAAACATGTTTCCTCTAAGATTTTTTGAAAAATATATTTATTTCAAGCTCTCTTAGGCATATAAACGTGCAACATTTTAGATAATTAATTATCTGGGGGCCCAGGGCAACACTTATTATACAAAAAGGGATGGCAAAGCGGCCCAGGCTTTGCGAAATGCTCGAACTCGTGACTTAGATGCTGTACCGCAAAAGTACTTTCGCATCATTTACCATTTTCCGGTTCTCAACCGATTTGAACCGATTCATAAATCATTCAAAAGATCCTACAAAATTGTTTTAAAAGTAAATAGAATTGATTTTACGGATAAAAATTAGTTATTGGCTATGAACCGGTTCATTACCGGTTCAGAACCGATTGAAACCTGTTCAGGAACCTTTAAAGGAAATGCCAAGACCTTTCCAACGAGCCCAATATGACCCCATTCGCTTGATAAATGCGTTCTGTAGAGTTTCTTTAAGTTTTGACCTTGAGAACCCGTTTCCCGTCCAAAAAACATGGTTTTGGAGGGGAAGGGGAGGGGTAGGGGGAAATGAGGGGTATATTAACGATCCTTGGGTCGACTTATAGGGTGTGGGGTCCCCTGAAGATCCCAAGTCGCTATCTCTAACGGTTTGGCCTCTAGAGCTGGCGATAGCCGGACTCAGCAGATTTCTCAGAAATCGTGTGAAACGCGAAGATAGTTGACAAAAGTGGTCTCCGGGGGATGGTGCTCTCCGTGGAGTTTGAGCAGTAATTATCATTTTCGACGTATTTTACATCACGTTTCGTCTTGTAAAGTAGGTTGTTCTAAAAAAAATATAACATCCTTTGTTCAAGGACTGATTTAACCGATTTAACTCATTTACTAACGGGAAATATTAAGTTTTTTTTTATTTTTGATGAATTTCTGAATAATTTTGTCCACCGAAAAGTGAGTTTTTCTTAAATGTTCTCCAGAGATCAGGTCCCAGCAGCTATTTTTTTTTTAAATTTGTAAATGAAGATTTCAAAAAATATAGTTTGAATGATGTAGTTTTATGCCTAAACGCTTGAAGATAATAAAGTTTTACAATGTTGAAGAAACTTAGATAAATCATGCCATTTTTTTAAAGTATTTTTGAGCCACTAACCCTTTCACGGTCACTGAATTTATTTTCTTTTCATTAAACCATTGCCAACTGCATTTATTTATATAGTATAACTATTCAAGATAAGAATTTGCCACGTCGAATTCAAATCCGGAAAGAGAATGAAGGAAATTATTATCAAAAACGGTGCGATGTCAAAGTTTCCGTGCGCAAGTTCTTTAATAGCTTTTGTATAATTTGCCACCAAGTGGTAAAAGTGCAACATTTTTTCCTATCTGTTGTAGAACTTACAAAAGCAACTAAAAATCCTGCTCCGGTACCAATTCGAATATCAATCGTCTAGCTTAGTGTGTGTTAAATGTGATTGTGCAGTGTAAATAGAGTTGGTAAATTTCAAGAAATTTCATGAATTTCCGCCTAAAGTAGGTGGCGACAGTTGTGAAATTTCTGAAATTTTACCATCCCTAAGTGTAAATGTGCCATTTAAGTGAAAAAAGTGAAAAGTTAGTGACTTACTTTGGACTGAGAAGTTCTTGGATGAGTTTTTCCTTTTCCTTAAAACATCCCAATGAGCAGATTGCATTTAAGACGTCTGGATCAACGGCAGATGCAGATGGGATCACGTGTGTCTGTACCACCTCCATCATTGGCAGTTCCAGTTCTAGTTCACCCTTTCCACCCGCCGTCACCCATGGATGGCGATTGATTTCCTGCAATGTGAGCCTCTTGTCGGGATTAACCTCGATCATGCCACGTAGAAGGCTCTGGCAGTCGGGTGGCACAAAGTGTGGAATGTGAAAGACACCACGCTTCACTTTTTCCAGCAATTGCCGTAGGTTATCGTCGTCAAAAGGTAGAGCACCCACTAGCAATGCATAGAGGATCACACCACATGACCATACGTCAGCCCGCCGTCCATCGTACTTCTCGCCACGGATAACTTCTGGACAGGCATAATGAGGAGATCCGCAGGATGTTTCTAGCATTGAACCGGCTGGCTGGAGGGAGGCCATCCCAAAGTCTGCAATTTTGATATTGTTCTTCTCATCCAGCAGCAAATTCTCAGGCTTTAGATCACGATGGCAGATTGAGTGGGAGTGACAGAAATCCAGAGCTGAGATAATCTGGCGAAAGAATTTTCGAGCTTCTTTGGGCGTTAATCGACCCTTCTTCACCAGATAATCAAAGAGTTCTCCACCTGACACGTGTTCCAGCACAAGATACCTATATCAACAGATAGTGGGAGTAGCAAAATCAGTTTATTATATCTTTGAAACATAATATGTGTGCAATATATATAGAATAATCAACTAAAGACGTAATTCATGTTCTTACTATGTGCAATGTATATGCATCAATGAAAGTTTTCTCTCTAAATTATTTCTTTTTAACTGACATAAGGTGCAAATATATGGTGTAAAATATGTCTAGGTAGATGGTTCCTTTTTTAGCTCAACCCAATAAAATGGTTTAAGGATAAAACATAATATTCATAGTTTAAAAAAAAACCTTATTAATATAATATGTAAACCGTAATAGAGCATTTCTGTAATAGAGTAATAGCGTAATAGAGTATTTCTGTAAACTTATATTATCATTGCATAAATTTTATTAAAAAGTACGCATTCATAAATTCAATTTTTCGTATTTAGCTCATCCAAAATATTTTCTTTTTCTTTAAACACAAGCTGAATATCCTTGAAAATACATAAATAAAACTGAACAAAAAGTTCTCAAAATTCTTAAAATAAATACTAACCAAGTAAAATTATTAAAATTATTAAATTATTTTAATGTTTATCGGTTCGTAGCTTAATGGAACCAATTCAGACTTGCCAGGGATTCCAAGACCTTTCCAACGAGTCTAAACATGATCCCATTCAGTTCAGAAATATGCTCTCTAGAGACATTTTCATTTTTTGCCTTGAAAAATCGTTTTTCATTTGTAAAAAATATTCAAAGATTTAAAAGAAAAAATTCCGTATTTTCGAGCAATCCCATAAAGGCATTGGTTTAGAGAGGAAGAGCAGTGTTGAGGGAGAAGTTTTCTGTCTCTAATCATTTAACCTCAAGTGAGATAACGCACAAACGTATCGATAGATGAACAAAGAGTAATATGATTGGATAAATAAACAAACAGTATTCGAGTAAAATAAATCAACAGGATAATTTACCAATTCATTACACAACAGAATCCAATGCCTTTCATGCAAATCCGAACCTGAACAAATCGGTTAAGAAGTAAACGTTCATTCGCATTGATGAATTAATTTCGGGACAGGCAAAATAATGCAAATAAATTTCACCGAACCTGATTTACCTTTAAGGAGAAGTTCTCAACTTCACTCTCTCATAAAAATTTTGTTTAAATTTCACTTTTAAAGTGACTTAAATCGAAAAAAAACTAAGCACTGTTTGTGTTGACATCTGCAAAATTGACCACACTGAAAGTTTTGTGAAAAGTGAAATGTGACACTCACAATTCACGCGTATTTCACGCTTTAAAATAAATAAAATTTCAGAACTGTTATGTTTATCTGACACGTAAAGAGCTTAATATGTCTTATAGAACTTAAAAATAATAAGAAAACAAATATTTGTAGGATGTTTGATGTGTCCCAAAATACCCATATTATGTCCCGAAAAGCACCTTGTCCAGAAATAACACACGTCACCCTATTTTGAGAAAAAAAATTAAAGGTTTAAGAGTATAAAGGGGTTTAAATGGGCTTTAATAAGTTTCAATCGTCCAGGTATTGTAGGCAAAATGAGATCGAGTCCGCCTTTGTTAATTTTTCCAATGTTTTAGGTTAGACGTTTAATTTATTTTGTTTGAGGGAAGTGGTTGTAATTTCGGACAAGGTGTGCACTAGTACCAATGCATTGTGCTAAGTTCGAAGTGCAATATTCTCGATATAGATTTAATTTTTTTGTTACTTCCATTTCAGAAGTGTTGTTTGGAACCTTGATAAGCAGTTTATCGACTTTTCTTTTTTTAATTAAATCCTAATGCCTTAAAAAATGAATAAAAACATAGACATTTAACCGTAAATTTGAACACCTTGCTTGTAATTTTAGACTGATAACCCACCTCATTTGGATACCTAGTATTGTCCAATTCTAGAACCTGACTTAAGAAATCCTCTTACTGGTTTATGAGAAGGAATTGTATTAGGATGTCCTAAAGAGTCCGGAAACTTTCCTTATAATCCATTTAGGAGAGCGAACTTTGGCACTCTAATAACGCGCGAATTAATGCATTCCCTTGCCTTTTCGGGACCTTTTAAGACTTTTTGCACTTTTGTTTCTTTAGGCATTTAATACAACACAGCTATCACAAAAAATAAAAATTTACAAAATTTCAAGAAAAAGCACGTGTTCCAGAAAAAAATAGGCGAAGATTTTTAAGCTTCGTACAACCTATCCCGTATTTCTTTAAAGATTTTGACCCATCTATAGCAATATATTTTAATAGATAGTCTGAAGTCACACATTCAAGTCAAATTTAATTAAGGAATATGGAAAAAAATCTGTAGTGTTCGAAGCCAGAGTATATGCGAAGCCTGAAAGACTTCCCCTATCACCTCACTACTGGTGAATGGTGAATCTCTGACAAAATTTTACATTATTCACACGAAAAACAAATCACAAGACAAATCTTACTCCCAGGATTTGTGAGATAAATCTCACAAGTCTCCCTCCACTGAATATTTATTAATATAATTTTAAAATTAGTATAGAAGAAAAATTATTAGTAATTGAACAGAGCTAAACAAGATTGAAAATAAACACAAAGTTCTGTCGTATTTCTCATAAACAATCGCTCACACTGAAGTTTCAACAAAACAATTTTAATTAAAATCACATTTAATATTAAATGTATTTAGTGTTGATATCTTCTAAAAAGAATACCCTATTCAACAAATATTGGAAAAAAAATCTATAATTTTGTTCAATCTATTTGTAGTGTCCAACATTGCTCTCAAAGTGTCAAAATTACAAGCAGTTTCCTTGCACAGAAAAAAAAATCGTAAAATTGTTCGTAAATGTTTGTGAATTCCTACTGTAAATGTTTATACTTTTTTAACTAATATTGTTCGTAACACGACCACTTGACGATAATTTTTCGTTCTTTTATAAATAATTATTCGAAAATATTCGTAAGATTTTGTCATTTGCTAATAAGGTTTTGTCAGACAAACAAAAATGTACGAACAAATGTTTGTAAAAGAACAAAACATGCTTGTCAAGTGAGCATATTGCGAACAATGTTTGTGAAAAATTACAAACTTTTACGAACTTTTTTATGGGTTATATAAATTTACTAGCGATTCGTAAGTCCCCAATAGGAATACACAAACATTTACGAAATATTTTTTTCTGTACAGAAATAGATAAGGGAAGAGCACCAGCGATCGGCAGTGTTCCTCGGATCGTCAGGTTAATACCACATTGTTTCTCCAAATTAACTGATTTAAAAAAAAAAATGATTAGCTACTTTTTACTATTTAACTGTCACTAGAATACAGTGCATTAACTCATATTTAATTTATAAAACCAATTTTCCCTGAGACACCTGATTAAATTCCTGACGATCCGAGGTGCAGAGTGCAAGTTTGCAATTACACATATTTTTTATTAATTTATTGTAAAAATTAAAAATTCAAAAGCACAGATATAGTTAAAGGGATCACTAATGCATCAATTAGCATACATAAAAATACCAAATAATGTTTTGTGGATTATATTTTCAACTAAATATGGAGCATGTCTCTTAACATTCCGATCCGGGGTACTCTTCCCTTAGTCTGCACAGAAAAAAATTATAAAATTGTTTATAACTTGTAATTGTAATTCGTAATTTGTAATTGTAAAATTGTTTGTGAATTTCTATTGGGAACTTACCAAGTGCCCGTAAATCGTATACAAACAAGTTCGTATAAGTTTGTACTTTTTTCACAAACATTGTTCGTAACATTATCTGATCACTTGACGAGCATTTTTGTACTTTTACAAACATTTGTTCGTAAATGTTCGTAAACACACAAAAAATATTCGTAAAATTTTGTCACTTGTTCGTAAGTGTTCGGCAGGCAAACAAAAATATACGAACAAATGACAAAATTGTACGAACATTTTTGTGTGTTTACGAAAATTTATGAACAAATGTTTGTAAAAGTACAAAAAATGCTCGTCAAGTGATCATTATACGAACAATGGCCTCAATTCTGAGACCAAGATCAAGATCAAGATCAAGAAAATTTCAAGATTTTGGTATTCTGAAATCAAAAAATCAAGACAAAGATGTCAAATCTGTCAAATGTCTTGAAGTCTTGAAATCCAAGACACAAACCGTGTGGATATCAAGATTTGCAATTCTAGAACCAATATTTCAAGATTTCAAGACGTCAAATTTCTTGTTTTCTTGAAATAATTCCAAGAACCTCTCGGAGGTGCTTGGAATTTTCAAGATACTAACGATTTGAAGAATTTGATATGAAAATTACTATTGATGAGGAATATTTCTATAAGAGATGGTACAAAAAGAGAATTACTATGAAAAATGCTATGTTTGATCTTGTAATTTAATCGTAATGATACATATTTCTAGATGTACGTTTCGAAGTACAACACTCTGAGAATACCTGCAAAAGAATCACATCTTGCTTAAGCATTTCAGGGGTTTTGTTTGAACTTCTTTTATTCCTGATTACGGCCTGTCAAATTTAATACAACCTATAATTAATTTTTCTAATTTATATGGTGAAATTTCAACAAATTCGGCAAAGAAATGAAGATATTTGTCAGAAGTGACATTTCATTAAGTTTGGAAAATCTTGAAATCTTGGTTCTTAGCTAAGACATTTTAAATTCCATAAATTCTTTGCGTCAGAATATGAAATCTTGATCTTGGAAATATTTGACAGCTTGAAATTTTGATCTTGATCTTGGTCTCAGAATTGAGGCCAATGTTCGTGAAAAAGTACAAACTTTAACGAACTTGTTTGTGGATTATATGATTTACGAGTATTTCGTAAGTCCCCAGTAGGCATTCACAAACATTTACGAACAATTTTACAAAATATTTTTTTATGTATGTACAATAGGTTTTTTTTTAACTTTAGATCAGTAGGGTAGAGTCAGTACTTTTTCACCAGTAAGCCCTTTTTCGCCACCTAAATTAAAATCACATTTTAAGAGAATTTGAACTTCATGGAACTACGAAATGAGTATTAAATCTGGTATTTTAGTCTTATGAATAAGAAAATCATATCAGGTTCTTTACCGATTAGATTATTTCTAAGTAATTAAAAGAAATTCTCGACAAGATGAACAATCACCAAAAAAAGTATGGCGTGTTCTTAAGAAATCTGTCAACGCTAAGAGAAATTGTTTTGCATTATTTTACGTTTTTTTCTGTACGGTATTTGATATTTTCTCACTGAAAGCCAATGAGTTATTAACTAAGCTGTGTTGTAATATAATTTTTAATAATGTTCTACAAAAAAATTAAAGAAATTCGGATGTGGTGAAGTAGTGCTTACTTTTTTCGGCTGTTTAAACACTTTTCGACACTCATTTTTCCAAGCGTTTTACAAGTGGCGCACCTCGAGGATTATAGTCGAGATAGGCATGATTTTTTATTAACTTTCGGATAAAAAATGCGGAAAATCATTTAAAATACTCTATAATAATTGTATAATATCGGTGTTAAATATGAAAAAGTACTGTTCCGTGTATTTTTGAAGTTTATCGAAAGCTGCTGTTTCTTAATATTCACTTTAAAACAGGTGGCGAAACAGTGCTTATACATTGGCGAAAAAGTGTTTAGAAGGTGGCGAAAAGTACTGAAACGTGAATTGTTGCAGAAAATGTAATTTTTCAACCAGATACACAAAAAGTCCCGAGAAGTTTCCTGGTTCAATAGAGAGACAATGCTTAAAAGCATCTGCACACGAAATTTCATTTTATTTCGATAAAAATTATAAAAATTACAAGGGTATCAAACTTAAGGTGGCGAAAAGTACTTACTCTACCCTATAAAGCGCCTCGTCCTTAAAGGGATAAAGGGTTTGAAACCGAGTATTGTTTGCGCAGTTTCTATGCTCAGCTACTCTATTGTCTGGTTTCTGTCTTGACTATAGAATTTATGTCATGAACATGTACCCTGCCAGATGGTCACAAACATAGGCAAATCTACGTAGTATAAGTGCTCATTCGCATATTTTCAGTGCCTTAGTTCATGCATTATGAATGACTCATTAAATCATTTGAAGAAAAAAAAAGTAATGGACCATTCGTAAATGATTCTAAGCCAATTGTTTTTTTTTTAATAAAAGTCTAGACTAATTTATTCGTATTCTGTGTTTGATAAATGAACAATCATTTGTTAAATTAATCTAAATTACAACAAACTTCAAACATTAAATGGTTAATGACTTAGTAAATAATTATAAATCACTACACTAAGCTAAATGGGTCCAAATTTGTCACACATTATAGTGAATCCTGTACAGGAGTATATTTGCGCAGGTATTTTAGTAAAGGAGCATAAGTGGTGGAAATCGATGTGGAGCAATTTTATCACAACTTCTGCTGATGGAAATTGCTTAAATTTAGAGAAAGATTGTCGATTGACTATTTTTGGTCAACATTTATATAAAGTTTAGGTTTATGAAAACCGTCATTTCCGAATCTGTCGAAGTTCCTGAAGGAAGTGAAATATGTCTGATGTGTGGGTTGAAAATGAAGTAAAATTATCAATGGATTTTAAATTCAATGTGCTACCTCCATATATATGTATAAGGAGCTTTTTATAGTCCGTAGGCACGCGGATTTTGTCGTGTGAATTGAACGGAAAAAGCTGTAAAAGAGACGAATTTTGCATTGAATTTCAAAAGCAATCGATTTGAGGGACAACTTCTCATCCATGGATTTCATCAAATTGATCAAGATTGCCATCCTAAGTGGCATTTTCTTTGCTTTTTCTCAAAATATCTCTTGAGCCATTTGGTTCCTGTTGATTTTTTTCTTCAGTATTCTAAATTTGACCATGAATATTCATTCAATGAAAATTTCAATTGGATTTGATTAAAAAATGTAATTGAAAGTGTCACCCATAAACTGGTGAGGACAGAACAAAAGTGTGAGGTGGAAAAATAAACATGAGAGAAAAGTAAATAGGGGTGATTTCCTTTTTCATAGGCTGTAGCAGTGAAAGTGAAAGTTTCAGCCGGCAAAAAAAAAATGGTGAAGCATATAGCGAAAGTTACTTACAAGTATTTCTTATTCTCGTAGACGTCCGAGAGTCCAAGCACATGTGGATGGTCGATTAACTTCATAATGGCAATTTCTCTCTCGACCTGGAACAAAGAGAGGCACAAAATTCAATTGATATGCAAAATATCCCTATAGGAAAGAAATTGAAATAGGTGAAAAAAATGCAAATCTTTCCTTAAGCTCTTCAGCTGCACAAATTCCCTCATGCATTAAATAGGTCACTTGAGAATTTTTGATTTTTTTTGTGATCTCTATAGAACATGAAAACGTTAGATAACTTCTTAAAGAATCTTAAATCTTAGTTTATTATCACTAGGGGAAAGTACTCTCCCTTCGAATGTTCATACCTTCGAATAATATGAATTTCTTTTACTTCTCCTAAGAGATTTCCACATGATTGTCACATAATTATAAATAAATTGATAATAAGCTAACTAGTATTTAATTGAAATGTTTAAGTCTTTTAGGAAAACTTAAAGAAAATTCACATTATTCGAAGGCATGAACGTTCGAAAGGAGAGTACTTTTCTCTACTACAAAAATTCCTTTATTATTTGTATTTTATGTAAAATGTAATAATTTGGAATTGTTTCTCATTGACGTCGCAGTAAAACATTATTACATTAAAATATTACTCCCTCCGTTGGGGAATCAGTGGTGCAATAGGCAAGACCGTTGGCTCTTGGGCGGATCGATTTCCCGGCTCGACTTACTGTTGTGAGTTCGAGTCCCACCCGGTACAATGGTTTGAACGTCTAATTTAGACAATTTTCATATGTTAATAACATTATATAATGCACCGCCTACGCCCAACAACTCCGGGAGCATGGAAGAAGCACCCACACAGCGGGGAAGGCTCTCCTGGGCGGTCTACAATGGACTTGCAGATTCTTCCAACACGGGATATGGACATTGTAAAAAATGATTACCTTGTAATACAATATTTCGATACGATTAATAATAATAACAGCCTACGTTCCGAACAAAAATCGTACGTTTGGAAAAGAAATCAAAGATTTAAGAATGCTTTCAGGGAATGTTTTTGTTATTGGTAAATGAGATTCTGCCTCGACTATAAGTTAAAGAACGAAAGCATAACTCTTTGTCGCATTTCTTTTCAATGAACTCCGGTAGATAGTTAATTGTTAAAAATTGGTGTGCTATTAACGCATTTTTTCTAAATTTTTAGTGTGTAAAAAACTAAATTTTTAGTGTGTTTCATCCAAAACGAAAACCGACAACAGCCGACACAGCTCCCATGCCCCTTGACCGTGATGCGGGTGCACGATCTGATCTTGCCACCGAGTATTGCGACTAGCATTCCTCAATCTTCTGGGAATGAAACTTTTGTACCTTTAAATTTATATTGTGGGTCATCCCTTTCAGATTCTCTAAATCATAGTCTGTGTAATGATAATCTAGTAAATGTTAACTTTAATGATATTTCCGCGGTCTCTCAAGTTCAGCTTGATGATGTAGCCGATGTAAATTCTAACTCCCTATCCATAGCCCAAAATCTCCTTACAACTAATCCGCGTTATTCTTCTGTTGTTGCTCACATAAATGCGCGTAGCGTTAGACGCCATATCGATGAAATTCGTGTTCTTTTACGAAAGTCCTCCATTTCGGTACTGTGTGTCTCCGAGACCTGGCTTGACTCCTCCGACTCCATGGAGTCGGTTGGTGCTCAGGACTTTCAATTTCTAAGAAGTGATAGATCTGGTCAAAAGAGGGGAGGTGGTGTCGGTGTTTATGTTCGGAATTGCCTCAATTCTTCTGTGCTCTGCAGCGGCACTTTCGGTAGGTTGGAGTATATTGGCCTAAGTGTCAAATTCCCTGATATAACTTTAAATATTTTCACCTGTTACTACCCACCTCCAGTAACGAGTCTTATAGATATTGAAGGTCTGTTTGATCTGGTGCTTTCATATGACAATTTTATGGTTCTAGGTGACTTTAATGTCAACCTCAACGCCGAAACTTCGATGGTCAAAAACTTTCTGGAATTCCTATCAGAACATTCCCTTCATTATACCTTTTAATCCAACTCGTTTGGGGTCTCTGCTCGATTTAATGATCCTACCCTCTTCTGATTCACAAAGAATACTTGAATATGACCAAGCTCCTCTTCCCGGTATATCAGATCACGATTTAATCTTTGCTTCTTACAATCTACGCCTTCCTAAACCGTCTAATAAATATAAAATTATTTATGATATTAAACGCTGTGATAGCAACACTGCGCGCTCTGCTGCTTTAGAGATCTGTTGGAGTGATGTACACCTTGAAACTTCAGCTACCAAAAAGGTACAAGTTTTTACAACATTTGTGAATGATTTATTTGAGAAAGTTGTACCCAAGAAGCGCTCAATAATTCCTCCCATGTCCACTCCTTGGATTAACGACAGTGTCATAACGCTTATTAAGCGCAGGGACTCTGCATACTTAAAATGGAAGCGTACTCGCAGTCAGGTTCATGAGGCAACCTTTAAGAGGTTACGTAATAGAGTTCGGAATCTCATTAAATTTCGTAAGAAACAACATTTTAATAGAAGCCTTGATCCTAAGCTTCCTTCAAGAACGCTTTGGTCCAACATTAAAAAGCTTGGTCTGCGACCATCTGTTTCACAGGGTGGGGTAAACTCTCTTTCAGCACATGATTTATGCTTATTTTTTTCTTCTACATCTGCTGATTCCTTGGTCTGTCTTTCATTTCCCTCAGCGCCCTGGGAGGGTTTTAGTTTCATCTGCTTCGCACAAGCAGATGTTGTTTATGCTATTTCCCGTGTCAAGTCGGGTGCTATGGGGTGTGACGGTATTTCTCTAGATTTCATTAAGATTCTCCTCCCGGTAATCATCCCAGTGCTCACAGATCTCTTCAACCACATTATCACAACTTCCACTTTTCCGGATTCTTGGAAACGAGCACTTGTTGTTCTGATTCCAAAGACTTCGAATCCTAAATCTCCTTCTGACTTTCGGCCTATTAGTCTCCTTCCTATTCTTTCAAAAGCTTTTGAAATCCTTCTTCACGAACAAATTTCCCAATATTTAACCGACAATGGTCTGCTTTGTGACTTTCAATCGGGCTTCCGAAGGGGTCACAGTACTACGTCGGCCCTTCTCAAGGTTAATCATGACATCTCTTCAGCTATCGATAGGGGTCATTTCGTGATTTTAGTTCTTCTAGACTTCACAAAGGCTTTCGATAGTCTACCTCACAATCTTCTTTGCTATAAATTGTATGCACTCTTCAATTTCTCATCTTCAGCTGTTGCCCTCATTCGATCTTACTTTACAGGAAGATCACAAATTGTAAAATTCGGTGAAGATGTTTCACCACCTTGTTCTTTAAATAAAGGCATTGGCCAGGGTTCCATTCTTGGCCCTCTCATGTTTTCCCTCTTTATTAATGATTTGCCCTCAGTATTACATAACTGCTTCTTTCATCTCTATGCAGATGACCTACAAATTTACGTTGAAGGCGATCCTTCCAATCCTCTACATGCTTTTAACCTCATGAATTCAAACCTTTCAAGTATTGAGCACTGGTCATCTTCAAACGGCTTGATTTTGAATCCCAAAAAGTCTCAAGCTATCATTATATCTAAAAAATCATTATCTTTTACTTCGTATCCTTTGTTCCTTAACGGGGAAATTATCCCTTATGTCGATCAGGTCAAAAACCTTGGTATCATCTTCAATTCAACCCTCTCATGGTCTGATCATGCCACATCCATTTGCCGTAAGGTTAATTATTCTCTATATACCCTCAGACGATTCCGGGACATCACTCCCTATGACACTCGCTTGATCCTCGCGCGAGCGCTTCTTCTTCCTTTTTTTCATTACGGTGCAGAGCTTTTCTTTGCGGCGGATAGTGACACAATTCGTCGCCTAACAGTCGCATTTAATAATTGTGTTAGGTATATTTGCGGCTTAAATCGTCGGGACCACATTACTCCTCATCGGAATGTATTTATTGGCTGTGATTTGCCTTCTCTTCTGAACATGAGAGCAGTGCTCTTTTTGTTCAATTTGTTGCTTTCTGGGCGTCCTGAGTACCTGTCGAATCTTTTTGTTAGGGGGGGTTCGGCTAGGGTTCGAGGACTTATAGTACCTAAATCTAACAGTGATTGCCTTTACCGCACATTGTTTGTGAAGGGCATCGTCTTACATAATGCTATTCCTGCTAGTAGCCGTAATTGCGCGGATGCTATTCGGCGGCATTTTCAGGCTGAACCATTGAGAGATTAAAGCTCAACTTTTCTTTTTTTTTTGTATTTTACTTCATTCTTTGTTAATTTTTTTTTCTTTTGTTATATTGATTTTTTTAAAAAATTTTTCTTTCACAATTGTAAAAGGGATGACCCTATTATTGTGAATTTATAATAATAATAATAATAATAATAAAATGAAAAATCAATAGTTAATTCCGTTATATCAATTTTTAATGCACGAACATTGCAAAAAAACTAAGTTTAGAAAACCGTTAGAAGAAGTGATATTACGTCGTTGGCGAATGAACGAAATGTTCTACTGAACATTATATAAGGCATATACAAAAATAAAAGAAAGCTTTTAAGCCGTTTATAAGATATACCAAAAATATATGTTTTTAAAAATGTCCGGAATAGGTTAAAATCCTGAAAAGTCAAAATTTTGAAAAGGAACCTCAAAAATCCCGTATGAACTAAAATCCTTAAAAGCCAAAATCCAGAATAAGTCAAAATCCTGAATGGCCAAAATCCCATATAGGTCAAAGTCTTGTAAAGCAAATATCCCGAATGGGCCAAAATACCGAAAAGCTAAAATCTCGAATGGGCCAAAATCCCGAAAAGTCAAAATTCTGAATGAGCCAAGATCCAAAAAAAAAACCAAAATCTCAAATCGACCAAAATACAGAATGGTGAAATTGCGAACGCCTAAATTTCGAAAGCTAAAATCCCGAATACTAAAATTCTAACTAGGTTAAAATCTCGTAAAGTCAATATCCCGAATTGGTTCAAAATCCCGAAAAGCCGAAATCATGAATGGGGCAAAATTTCGAGAACCGAAATGCTGAATGAACCAAAATTCCGAAAATCCAAAATCCTAAATAGATCAAAATCCCGAAAGACAAGATCCCGACAAAGTCAAAATTCCAAAAGCCAAAATATCGAAGGTCAAAATCCCGAAAAGCCAAAATCTTGAAATAGACCAAAATTCAGAACGCCAAAATCGCAAAAGCTAAAATCTCGTAAAGTCAATTTCCCGAATGGGACAAAATCCCGTAAAGCCAAAATCCTGAATGAACTAAAATCTTGAATAAGCCAAAATCTCGAATGGACCAAAATCCCGAAAAGCTAAAATCTTGAATGGGCCAAAATCCTAAATAGGCCAAAATCTCGAATGGGTTAAAATCCCGAAAGTCCAAAATCCCGAGATGGACCAAAATTCAGAACGCCAAAATCTCAAAAGCTAAAATCTCGTAAAGCCAATATCCCGAATGGGGAAAATCCCGTAAAGCCAAAATCCTAAATGAACTAAAATCTTGAATAAGCCAAAATTTCGAAAAGCTAAAATCCTGAATGGGCCAAAATCCTGAAAGTCCAAAATCCCGTGTGGGCCATAATTCCAAATAGGTTGAATCTATATCATAACTACTCCCCTTATTGCACCTGCATTTGCTGGAGACAAAGGGAACTAGGGGAAAGTGCCCATGCTTGATACCATTGAAAGCTTCGTAATGACTAAGTTTTTCTTATGTTTCTCAATAAACGTGACTCCGCAAAATATTTTAAAAACTGGCCACTTTCCCATAGTTTTTAAAATATGGTTGTGATGAGTCACATATATATTGTAAAACATAGAAAATTTAGTCATTATGAAGCTTTTTAATGGTATCAAACATGGGCACTTTCTCCTATTGCGTTTTGCGAAATTATTTCTCACATTATCATTTCATTTCAGAATTTTGACCATTCGATATTTTACTCTTTCAGGATGTTGACTCTCGGAATTTTGGCCAGCACCAATTTTATTATCATAGTCAATTTGCATTATTTGAGATAAGTTATTTTAAAATATGAGAAAACTGAATTCACTTCAAGTTCCCAGTGAGCACAGTAAGCTGAAAGAGTCAGCGTTTTCAGTACATTTTTGTTAAGTCTATTATTATCAAAAATATGTTGACCGGTCAGCACCTCTCGAACAAAAAGTGTTAACCAAATATATGGCAATGGCATTATCTCGCGAGTGTTGTTTGAAAATTAGCAGAATTCAGCTAAAAATACATATGTGTTCAGCTCAATTGAAATCGGTTTTCATTTAGTGCTCACTAGGTTTTACCCGTTTTACCAAACCATTTAAAAAAATTAATATGGTTTTTTTTAAGAAACTAAGAAATCTTGCTACATTTTTTTTACGATACGTAGAATATATTATTACGATTACTTTTGTTTATTTCATACAACAAAAATAATTGTTTGTATTATGCATTATAATTTTATATTTATCTCTATAACGGTTAGCAGTAGAACAACTTAATTATGATATTAAATTCATGGGTATGCAAGTGATGACCAAAAACTATCGGTAATTGGGTTTACTTTCACAATGCCATGTCAATTAACCTTGTTTTAAGGCTATGTACTGCAATGAAGCATTAAAAATTTTATCATGTGATTTCCTCTCTCTGGAAGTAACAGGTAAACTCAATTTTGTGAACTAACAGATTGATTTGATAGAGTATTCCACAAATTTTCATCCTTCTGAATAGAAACAGCAAATAAAACTTCATTGATCCTCCTAAGTTATTTATGACTGAGAATTTTAAAAACCAAATCTATTAAACAAAAAAAGTACTTCTTGTTGAAACTAAAGGGTATTGGATTTTGAGCACAATTTAAATAGGTCAGATGAATGGATTTAAAACTTTGTGCTTCGAAGTTAACTTTGGATAAGTTTTTTCTTTTTTTTTATAAATCGATGAACCCTCCTATTTCAATTTAAATTTAAAGCTATATAGGATATCAGGTTTTAAACATTTAATCCCGCATAACGCATTTATATTTATATAGTTTATCCAATTAATTTTCACATAAAAGTCCTCATGGAAAAGCTTCATATTCCATACTACATTTCAGTAAAAAAATATAAATTTGCAAACTTTGTCTTTGAAATATCATTCTGTGGACAGAACATTTAGGAATTTCCTCTTTTATTTAAATTTATTATGAGAAAATCTCTTATAGTTGTGAGAAAGCACCTAATTGCGTTTTCAAAACGATGTTAATGTAGATATCAAAGTTTCTTGACAACCTTCTCTATTGGAAATTTAGTATTTGGGACTTTTAGAAAACAAGGGGTAACTCATGTGGATAAATATTTGTCAATTGTCTGAGTAACACAATAGAAACTGTGACACAGTAGAAACTAAATAGTTCGTTCCGAAATCCCAGAAATTCAAAAATTCCTTTGCGAAAGCTGATAAAATACTTAATAAATTACTTAATTAAACCTGAGAAATCCAAAAATATAGTTTCGTGAAACCCGAGGAACTTAAAAATTGCTACTCAAAATCTCAGAAATTTCTTCGCGAAACCCGAAAAACACATAAATTGTTTCGTGAAACGTGAGAAACTGAAATATTTTTTCGTGAAACGGGAGGAACTATATAAGTGCTTCGTGAAACCTGAGAAACCCAAAAATAGGTTAGTGAAACCCAAAGAATTCAAAAAGAAATCTCTGTGGAACTCAAAAATTTGCTTCGTGAAACCAGAGAAAGTTAAAAATTTCTTCTTGAAACTAGAAAAATCCAAAAATAGTTTGGAGAAATTCAAAAAAGAGTTTCGTAAAACTTGAAGAAGCCAAAAATTACTCCACGAAGCCTAAGAAACCCAAAAAAATAATTTTTCCTGAAACTATAGACCAATCTAAGAAAAAATCGCGAAACCCAAAAACTCAGAGACACCCTTAACTGTAAAAATATACATGAGTGACTCCTTATTGAAAAATTAATTTTCTGTCATATGTTATAAGCCTTTCAAAAATGCAAAACTTGTCAAACTCTTAATTGTATAAGGGGTATAAGGCAACTACTTTGATTAATATAACTGCAAATTATTTTTTTAATGGATCCTTAAATTCCTTACCAGGATTTTTGTATGAAAAAGTGATCAAACCTTAGTTTTGAGTAATTTATAAATTGGTTGAAATCGGTTGTAAACAGGCAATGAACCGGTTATCAACCGATAAGTAATTTTAACTGCTCGAACTCCAAGAGAGAGCAGTTTCCACAATCGACTTTTTTTCAACTTTTCACCATCCTAGCTGCCAAACGGCAAGAGATATTGACTTCCGGTCTTCGAACTCCCCCACAAGTCAACTTTCTCTATCGAACTAACTTACCCAAATTACCCCCACCACCCCTCCTATCCCCCCCCCCAAAACACGGTTTTTTGACTTTGCAAAAAATTGGCCCTGACGATTTCGTTCATTTTTGGATATGTTTCGGAGGTAGTCCAGCTGAACATTTCGTCCTTAGACACCTATCACCGGAAAATTCGCCATCTTGAATTATTGAAGGTCAAAGCTCAATCACCCCGGAGGGCCTAATTTTTAACTGATTTGGACAAATTTGGACTTTTTTGAAAGATCTTTTAATTCTGTACCCGACTGCATCGGTCATAATCGGTGATGGATCGGAAAAGTAACGGTAATAGATTTATTTTGAAAATACTGTTTTTTCACTTTTTCAATCTTTTGACCCATATAAAATTTAAACGGTAAGACATTTCAACTTCCGGTCTTCGATGACCGCTCCTCAAATGACGTGATCTAAAACCCAACCTCTTTATTTTTCCCCCTCCCCTTTCATGCGTTCCCTATCCCCCAAAAATAGGCAAAAAATGAGGTTTTTCAAACTTTGCAAAAAATTGGCCCTGGCGATTTCATTCATTTTTGGAAATGTTTCGTAGTTAGTCGAGCTGAACATTTCGTTTTTAGACACCCATTACCGAAAAAATCGCCATCTTGAATTATTGAAGGTCAAAAGCCTGATTTTCATATAATTTGTTCAATTATTTAATTAAAAGGTTCTGATTTTTTTCAAGCCCTTGAACAAAATTTTCAGCTTCAAGATGGTCTTGTGATGATTTATAGACAAATTAAATTCGACCATAATTTTATATACACCAGAAAAACTTGTGAAAAGGTATTTAAGACAGGGCTCTTTCTCAGGAGTTCGAGCAGCTCGCAAAGTCTCGGACGCTTTGCCACCCCTTTTGCCCGAAAATCAATTTTATTACTCTTAAAACTATTTAGTGGGATTTTTTCATTGATTTATACGTAAATCGGTTTCAACCGGTTGAGAACCAGTAAACGGTGTAAATGGTTCGGAAATATTTTTGAGGTAATAGCGTCTAAGTTTAGACAAAAATCAGAGAGAAATTTTCAAAACAAAATTTTACTGAAACGCCTGAAATTTAGTTGGATACTGTAAGCTATGCCTCTGTTGGTAAACCCCTAATTTAAGGTTACCCTCTTTTCACAAAACATATTAGTGAAGAATTGTACTATTAATTAAAGTGCAATTCTTATATAAAGTGACTAAAAGCTTTCCTCTCAAGCTCAACCTTGAAGGTACTTAAATAATTATACGAATTTTTAATGCATTTTTTTTACATTTATAAATCTTTTTAATATATAAATTACTGGCGAATGTCGATGAAATTAGGAAATTTAATAAAGTTCTTCTCTGCTTCATGCAAAATATACGGCAGGAAAATGTTGTATGTCAGAAGCAATAAATATATGAATGGCAATATGAAAAATTAATTTGCCTACCTTCATCAACACAGATTCGCTCAATTTCTCTCTGTTGATTATTTTGATGGCCACCTTTTTGCCCAGAACACAGTGGACACCGAGCTTTACGAGGCCTGTTTGACCCTTACCCAGGGTCTTTTCCAGTCTATAGGGGCCCACATATTGGTAATTTTCCCCCGTGGAATTGCCTTCTTTCTGCATGATGTTTGTTTGACTATTTTCCACTCTCCTTTTAATCCTATTTTTCTCCTCTAGCACCGTTATCGTCTCACAGATTCCACCACTTTAATCTTTTGCCTCTATGGCAATTGTCTTCCACATACCTGTAAAGAAAAGAAATAATAATAATATTGATGTATAAATACAAGAATTGGAATTTCCTAAATTGACAATATAAAATGCCTTTGAGCTCTTTGTACAGCTTTTCATTTATTTGTATTGTTTTCTGATCCTTCTTCATATATATAGCAAGAATTTTTAATTTACTGTTGGCTTTCATTTTTCTCATCCCAAATGTCCTACCAGTTGCAATGGAAGCACCATAGTTCGATTTTTTTGCAATTTTTAATATCTTAGAATTCTTGGGAGTATCTAATAAAAATAAATGCACAGTAAAGAAATTATTTTTACATTATTGCGGGATAATTTGGACACATAAGGGAAGAGTACCACGCATCGGAATGTTTACAAAAATGCCCCATAATTAGTTGAAAATATAAGTCCTAAAACACTTTTTGATATCTTTGTTTTAGTTAATTAGTCTATTGATTATCCATTTAACTACATCTGTGCATTCCATTTTTAAATATTTACAATCAAGTAATAAAAAAAAGGTGTTACTGAAAACTTGGACTCTGTACCTCGGATCGTCACGAATTGAATCAGGTGTCTCACAGAAAATTGGTTTTATAAATTAAATCTGAGCTAATGCAATGAATTCTTGTAAGAGTTTTACAAGTGGTTTAAATTTATTTTAATTTAGTGTTGTTATTAGGTAATATTAAAAAAAATTGGTAATTTTGAATATTAAGTTCCTTACGACTTCAATGCAGTAACCAAATAGAAAATTAAATTCTTTATTCAAATTGCTAAATAATTGTTCAACTCCTAAACTTTCCTTTTGTTGACTAAAAAACTTTATAAGTTTCTGACAATATAAATTTACTAAACAAAAGACGTAAAAACATGTAACAAAGTTTTATTCTCATTTGAAGACCGAACGCATGGATTACAATGTATGTCAGTTAAAACTTTTATATGGAGTACATTGCAAATTTGTTATAGAATAATACTTTTTTTCTATAGTTTGCGGGAAATTCAAAATATAAGAATAACCAAGATTTATGACCTTATTAAACTATTCTTTCATATGCGAGATATGATAAATCAATAATAGTTCTCAAGGAACATAGGAAATCAAAGTGAAATTCAAACAAATTTTCCAACTACAAAGGGGACGAAACTATATAAACTATAAAGAATATATCTTATTTCTTTAGAAGGTAAATCCAATCCAATAAGTTTTGTGGTATATTGTTTCGAAATTGTACAGTACATGAACATATTTGAAATTGAAACTCTTTTGCCCCTTACATTTTAATCTATAAAGGTCATTGATTTTGAAACGACTTTATAAAATAATTCACGATTTATAGAGGTATGTAGGCATGGTTCGCACACAGTAAACATTCAAACAATGCGAATTTTCTTTTTGTTTTCTGGCAAAATGACTAAGAAATCACGAACTAGTTCTTTGCAAGCAAAGAGAAAATTCGCATTGTTTGAAGGTTCACTGTGTACGAAGCATGCCTACAATCACCAATAGGGGGAAGTGGGGCTACTTTGAGCTGTGGGGCTAGATTGTTATACGACCTTTTCGCCTATTTCTAAATGAAGCTGGTCCTTACAATTATTTTATTTAGAACCGCAATTATTTTGTCTTTCCAAATTATATCATATTAAAACCCAGTTTCCATTATAAATATGCGAAAAAATCGTATAACAATGTAGCCCCACAGCTTAAAGTAGCCCCACTTCCCCCTATAGGGTAAATTAAGCTAATTCAAAACCTGCTCCAAATGGAAATTTTTCGCTACTCCAAATGGAAACGTCATTGTTTTCATGATAAATACAGTACTAAATTACTAAATTTTTATATTTTCTATACCTCAGTTTCATTATTTAGTTGATTTTGCTCCAAATTAAGCGAAAATCCATTCATATTGACAAATTTTAATTTGTTAATTTCTAAGAAAGATTAAAAGTGTACCTTTCACCACCGAATTTTTCATCGATCGACCATGTTTTCTAATGAAAAATACAATAAAATGACTGTTCTTTATTCGTTTTGTTTAACTTTTATGTCATATTTCTGGCAAATTTTTGGTTAAATAAAGTGGTAATCTTTATTGTTAACGGTATGTGAAGTTTTCAAATGAAATAATTACCTATTTCGTGAACAAAAAGGGTTTCTCTGAAGTGTTTGCAAATGCTTCAATAGGAAATCCCGGAAATATGACTTTTTTGGAGAGATTTTCTTATTGTTTTAGATGGGAAAGGAGAAAAGACCAGGAATAAGAACAAGTCCTGCACTTAACTCTTTCGCGTCTTTAGGGTAATGTCATGACTCGGGGAAAAAAGTTTTTTTTGGGTATTTTCATTAATTGAAATCTATCTGTTCGTGCACGACATCATAATAGAAGGATGTAAGATTCTTGGCTCATTTTCTCAAGACTCCAGTTAGATTTCAATTAATGTAAATAGCCAAAAAGAAACTTTTTTCCCCGGGTCATATATGACCCTAAAGACGCGAAAGAGTTAAGAGCAACTCAACAAGGTTTTGGAAGCCTTTCGTCGCAGTTTCACTTACACTGTTTGTCTCCAATTAGAAACTTTCCCTTGTCTCCATTTGGATTAATATGTTTCCAATAGAAGCATTTTACACTCGCGTATTTTTCTTGTATTTAAGAAGTTTTCAAATTATATCTAAAGAATTTTAAGTAAACAGTAACATTCTAGAAGAGTCAAGCAGCAAATTTATGTAATTCTCTTCAGAAAAAAATATGAACTTAATGTGTTGAATCTTCTGTCAAAGTTAAAGCATCTGAAAGTGGTTTTGAATTAGGACATTTACCCTAAGCCAATATCTCGCAACTCTTCAGTCAAGACTAAAAACAAAATTGACAGATTTCATTGTTATAAAAAGTACTCATTCGCTGATAGAATTTGGCTGTGCCTTTTTGACGAATGAAAAATTAAATTTGGTTAAAATAAAATAAAATAAAATTTGATCAGTAGGGGAAAAGTTTTGAACACTATATTTTTTCCCATATTCTTTTAATGTATTTGACCTATGGCAATGTAAATTATTAGCTAGAATTACGCCCCACGAAAAAAGAAAAAGATAAATTCACTGAAAAATCATGGGATAAATATGAAATGTTCGAAGCCAGAGTGTGAGCGAAGCCTGAAAGGCTTCTCCTAATTTGTGTAAAGCTTTAGTAGAAAAACGTTTAATTTATAATTTTTTTTTTTTTTGTAAAAATTTAAGATTTTTATTAACTAAAGTAATGTTTAACCTTAACTGACCAAATTAATTATTTATGATGATGAAAAAGATTTTGTTAAATATTTTTATAAAACACCTTATGTAATATAATGTGGTAGAGATACCGCTAAATGATTTAAATAATATACACAAATTTACTCTTTCTACTAACAAATTGTCCATCCTGATGTAGTATGCACCTTATCTTATTCCTTGCACTGGACTAGCAAATTTGTTGCTGTGAATTTTAGGACATAATTTGCGTGTTTTTAATTATATATTTTCATCAGAGTACATACTGTGTTATTCACACAATTATTGTTCATTCTACACTCTAGTTATATGGCTAAACTTTCATGAAAGTTCACTTATGCTACAAACGAGAGCAAAAATTACTTCTGTGCAGTGAACTTTCGATTTTTTTTCTCTATATACTTCATGCTATTAGGCAATAATTTCAAATATTGACATGAGAGGGAAGCAAAAAAAAATCTAACATGACTACCCTTGACCTATTCTTTTTATATCAAATTCAGTTGATTTTATTTAAGAAATAACATTGATGAAATCCTGTGATGAAAATGGTTGATGGATCAGAAATGAGAACGGAAATTACAACAGGAATGTCATTGCTCAAACTCACTGTAGAATCTCGCGATATTGGAAAATATTGAAATCAATTGACTTTTCTTTTATTTTTCGATTGAAACTACGATAATATTTACATAAATAGCAACATTAAGCAACATTCTTTTAAAAAGTAAAAGATCAAAGTTAAATAAATCAATGATTACAATTATTATTATGCTAAAGACCTTTAACTGTTCGACAATTTCTAGAAACATTCAAAAGATTTATGAACAAGTAGTTAACCGACAAACAATTTTTATACGAACTTTTATTGTTTTAGGCCATAAACTTTAGATTTTCAGTTTTATTAGGGATATAAAATAAGAATATCTTCCTCTTATGGCCTCTACACATTAAAGAATGTATATCAGAGAGAACTTTGTTAAAAACCCGTTTGAAGTTCGAAAGTTTAAATCAACGAGTTACACCAAGTTCATGAAAAGGACATTTTATTTTAATGAAATTAAAACAATTAAAATTAAAAATTAAGCAAATGTTTACACACGGTTTGTTGACATCGTTGACAATTGAAAGGTTAAGAATACCGAAATTTGAAATGACAGAATAATCAGAACTAAAGCGGCGTGTACGTAAACTTGCACTTTAAGCTCCCGGTAAATTTTCGAATAGATTTGACTTGGTTTTGGAGTGGCTTTGTCTCTTGGAAAGGTTATTACTCAATGGAGCCATTCATTGAAGCAAATTCCCTACGCTTATGTAGGAAAAACTCTCCAATGTGAACATACATTTTAGTGGGAGAGATGGACCACTTCGCCTCCGGCCTACACCCTATGCATGATCTCCACCTCATTTGGTCTATTTGTGCCCTTCAACAGTCTAATGAAAATCCCCAAGTTACAGCTTCCTACCTTTAAAATTGTACGAGGAAATTGAAATTGAATTTTTTGGATGTCTGAAAAATGGCCAAAAATTTTTATTTCGCCATAAGAATGCGTGTATTTGGGGGTTGAGGAGAAATAGAACTTAATAGTTTTGACAACACTTCCAGTGTGAATTTTGGTCAATATTCTTCAAAATCTTTTCAAGTTAATCTTAGAAATTATTTTTCCTAAATTTCTGATAAGACTGACTTGATACACTCAGAGAAATTGCCATCGAAGTATATGAGCCACATATTTTACAAAATAAATCATTTATACTGAAAAAATATATCCTTAGAAAATCCAACAAAGTTAATGTATTTTTTTGTCTCTTTGAAGGATAGGAACAGAAATAGCCCAAAAATTATATGAGAATTCAAAAAATTCGTCATTTTTCAGTTTAAAAATTTACTATATAGCAAATAGCTGGTGAAATAGAGATGGATAAATAGAGAATTCATCAGTATTAATATTTATGTAAAAATATTTTTACTTGGGGACATTGTTTTTGTGGGTGGTGACAAATTCATAAATTCTATCTGTGTCCATCCTATATTTTAAGAAGGGTCCGTGAATGATAATTTTAATGTGGCAACTCTATCATTAGATGTAATTCTTTCATAATTACACCAATTGTAATCCTCCAATTTTATCGACAATTGACATAATCTTCAACCCTGTTGCCTGAATTTTAAGCTTGCAGAGTGACATTTTCATGGACTCAAAGTGAAAAATGGTTTTCGCTAGTGCCCTAATGTCATTAAAAACACTGTTTAGAAAAATGACATAAAAATGATTTTAAATCTAATAACTAGTCGTATAAACGATTTAAGCAGATAGTTTAGAGTTCCGTCTAAATATTGATGTGCAATTTTTTGTATCCGGTGAAATTTTTACAATGAGTCCGGTGAAATGAAAATGGGCCTCCGAATTGTCGAATCAATTATTATACAGAAGGCCCCGAACCCAACTTGTAGAAAAATCGCCAATGAATTTCCATTTTCTTCAGGAAAATTTAAGGATTTCCAGGAACTATTTGAAGTGGGATTATGAACCTAATAAGTAAGACATTTTTTGTCATAGTGGAAGAATCGCTTCGGTTTGTGTGTTAATCAGAAAAAAATCACAAACCTTGGACATCATTTTACAGTATCAAGCATGAGCGCTTTCCGCTATAATATATAATCCCTCGATTTTTTCACCCCCCAAAATCTCCACCGGAGAGGCCGGAGACCACTTTTACAAATCTTCACGTTTCAGACGATTTCTGAGAAAAGTCGTCACGCTGTTTGTCAGTCTGTCCGTCTGTCCGTCCGACTGTCGCCAGCTCTAGAGGCCAAACGGTAAGAGATAGCGACTTGGGACCTTCGGGGGACCCCCCCCACATAAGTCGACCTAAGGATCATTAACATGCCCCTCATTTTCCCCCACCCCTCTCCTTCCCTTCCAAAACCATGTTTTTTTTTAGTATTGATCGAAAACGCGTCGTGCGATTTTTTTTTCATTTTTGAATATGTTTTAGAGATTACCCAGGTGGTCATTTCCTCCCTAGACGAAAATACCGTTGAATCATTCCTAATAAGGGTTTTTCAAAACTGAACCGGTTCCAATGGGTTTTGAATCGGTAATGAACTGGTTCATAATCGATAAATAATTTTTATGCGAAATTCAATTAAATTATTTCTAAGGTGTATTTTGGGAATATATTTTGAGTGAAGTCGGTTCAAATAAGTCGGTTCAAATCGGTTGTGAACCGGTAATGAACCGGTTATTTACCGATAAGTATTTTTTGTTCGAATATAATTTTTATTACTCTTTAAACTATTTTGTGGAATCTATTGAGTGATTTATGAATCGATGCAAATCGGTTAAGTACCGGTGAACGGTAAATGATGCTAAAGTACTTTTGAGGTATAGCATCTAAGTCACGAGTTCGAGCATTTCGCAAAGCCTGGGACACTTTGCCACCCTTTTTTAACTTTAGTAATTTATTTGTTTTTGGTTTTGCATCAATATGCTTTCGTATACTTAATCCTTAAATTTACTTAAGGTTGCGTTTAGTGAAGCTTGAAAAAACAATGAGATTGTAAAGAATCTTAGCTAAAAAACTAGCAAGGTAAATTACAAAAAAAAATGTTTGAAAATTATAGTTTTTTGGTGGCTTTTTTAGACATTTTATGTAGGAAGATGATGAGAGTATATAACTTTGCAGTTATGTATACTTCTATAGAATGCTATTGCTTGGCAAAGACAAAAACTTGACATTGTTAAATTCAGCATTTTGCTACAATCTTTAGCCTTGGTTTTTCACTATCTCTGTCTTTGTTTGAGATATATTGTGAATATATATATATTCCTTATGGAAAAATTTATTAAATTCACATCTGCTCCGATGGTCTCGCGACGGTATCGACAAAATGCAATATTATTGGTCATATTGCGTTAAATGCATCCCAAGGTGAGAGTGCATATTGAGGTTTTTTGAGGAGCTTTGGAAAAAAAATTGGTGCATTAACAATTTTTCCAGAACACGATGAAAATTAAATGAAGCATGTGTGTTGTTTCTGTAGAATTTTGGGTGAAAATGTGTGGAATCACGATGTGGAAATCAATGAGGGTGTGTTTATAGAAGACTTTCCATGTAACCTTTGCTATATACATGTCTCGTTGGTTGGAAAAAAATGTATATATAACTCTGAAAATTGCATAATTGTCTGCCCACTGGAAAACTCACATTTTATCACTGTTTTCCCTTTGCTAATTGTATTAAAAAAGTTTGGAATTTTTTCCACTATATATGGATAAAATGTGGCAGATTTGAGGTGATTTTTTTTTTGTCTAGCGAAGGGAATGATTGTGGGAATAAATTTTGTGTCTCTATAACAATATTGGGAAAATTTTCCCCATGAGTAAATTGATTAGATGGGTTTATGTGCATGGGGAAATATTTGTGGAGGAAAGGCACAAAAAAAAAATAGGTAAAACTTACATTTCCGGCAGTTGGTGAAAATGGTGAAAAGTCTCCGAGTTGCATGCTCGTTGATGTTAAAATGCAGAAGTTCACTAATATTAGGGTATGAGGGGTGATGCACACTCCTCGTTCTTTTGGGAAATGTCTTTTCGGTGTCCGATGCCAAAGACGTAAAGAGGACGAAAAGGTGCAGCAAAAGTTGCCTCACTGAAGGATTTACCCAAGAAATGGGCAAATTCAGGGGACAAGGGACACCCACTGTTGTTGAGGAAAATTTTGTGAAAATTACCAAAGTGGCAAATCACGAGTAAATTGAGACAATTTTGTCGATATTCAGTGGTGAAAAGCTCGTCGCCATCTTTTGCGGGGAAAAATCAATATTTCAGCAGTATGTTTCAAATGTTGCCTATTACTCCTTGGGTGCTGCACCTTTGGCAAATTTTCCCAAATGCCACAAATTCTGGATTTTCCATTACACACCATTCACATTCTTTTTCTTAATCCAAACAATTCACTAAATAATTCAATCCACCCTTCTGTGTTCGATTAAATGGCACAAAATAGGGGAAGGGTAGTCTCTCTTTTATCCCTTTTTTTTCTTCTTGGGAGGATTTTCTTCACTATAGCCCAACTTAAAATACACACACACAACAAATTTTTCAATGAAAATTCACCACCTAAATTAACAAATTCGGATCAGGCAGCACCATCCAAGGACTTATAATGCACTGAAATTCGTGTAAAATGTAATGTGAAATATGGAGAATTGCCGGAAGGAGTTGACACTCATTTGCGGAGAGTGTGTCTATAATGTCCTTAAGGACTGTGGTTTGATACTGCCGAGTACTGAAAGTTGAGGAATGCGTTGAGGAAGGAACGAAGAGTGACAGTTTGATGACTAACACGACCCATGGAGGGGAGTACTAAGGGTTGAAATCCTATATTGCGCATGTCATCGAAACCACAGAAAAACATTCATCGCACCCACGTCCATGAGGGTTGTTTGCTGGTGAAAAAAAAATTAAGGGTGACTTTGGTCACATTTCACGCTAATTGCCCTGCTCTCCTTCGTCTTATCGGCTATACAAATACGATAACATTATTTCAAAGTTATTTATTGGCCAGCTATTTATTGTGAAGAAAGTCCTTTACTAAAATCTTTTGTTGATGAAATCGATGAATTTCCACACATTTGAATTTAGCAGACAATTACTTCCTTTTTTGTCTGTTTTATCGATAAGATTTTTGAAGTTAAGTCCACCAACCGATACAGGATAATCCCCAGCACGAGATAAAGACATGAACTTTTCTAATCTTTCATACTGAGGTCAGATTTTGCTTCTCCGTATTTTACTGCGATACGAAGATTACAAAATCCAATAATTACCTTCTTTAATGTTTTAATTCAGTGGATGAAAGAGTTGGTGATAAATTTAATTTAATATGATGATAAATTTAATTTAATAAATTTAAGTGCGATAGAATCAATACCAAAATGGGATAGAATCAATACCAAAAGGGGATAAAATCAATACCAGTGTAAGATAGAATCAACACCAAAATGGGATAAAATCAATACCAGAGTAGGATAGAATTACAGTAGAACCCCGCTATAGGCCATCGCTCTATAGTCCACAATTTATCGACCGTTGATTTCAAAACACTGATTTTAAGTTAGTTTATGTTTTTTAGTACGTGACATGCAATGTCATAATTATTTTAATATTTTTAGAAAACTTTATTGAGTAATTGCGATATTTCTGATCCATAATGTAAAGAGCGAGGACAAGTACCCCAATCGCAAAGAAAGTGGAAGCCGTCGAGCAGTTTTAATACTAAAAGTCGTTGATAATTAAAAAAAAAAATTACATGGACTATAGTGCGACCCAAATGTCAAATCTGGAACCAAATATGGACTATAGCGAGGCTCTACTGTAATACCAAAATGGGATAAAATCAATACCAAAATTAGATAGAATCAATACCAAAATGGGATAGAATCAATACCAAAATGGGATAGAATCAATGCTCTAATGGGATAGAATCAATATTGGAACACTCTTATGGCCTCTACACACTAGAAAAATTTATGTCCATATTGAAGAGTTTTTCCTACACAAGCGTACGGAATTTGCTTCAATATGGACATAAATTTCTCTAGTGTGTAGAGGCCATTAAATCAATACCTCAATGGGAGGGACTGAATATCTCACTCACTCAGTGAGATAGAATCAATAACTGAAATACCCTAAAATCAATACTTAAATTTTATGAAATTAATACCACAATATTAGACCGGTGAAAAAAAATGGATTCTTGGATGGACTTTGGAAAAATCATTAGTACATTGGATTGAAATGGAATGAAATTAATACTAAAATGGGATAAAATCAATACCAAAGGGGAATGAAAATCAATACGAAAAATAGGATGAAAATACCCTAAAATCAATACCAAAACTGGGATAAAAATATTCTGAAATCAATACGAAAAATGGAATAAAAACACCCTAAAATCAATGTAAAAATGGAACCAAATCAATGCCGATATACCCTAAAATCCATACCAAAATGGGATAAAATTAATACCACAATACTCGTAAATCAATACTGTAATGAAATAAAATAAATACTACCAAGGTATCGATTCTAAAGAATATTTTTTAATCAATACGTATATGGGATAAAATCAACACCGAAATACCTTAAAATCTATACCAAAATGGGATAAAATCATTACCAAAATACCCTAAAATCAATACCAAAATGGGACAAAATCAATACCAAAATACCCTAAAACCGATACCAAAATGGGATAGAATCAATACTGAAAAACGCTAAAATCAATACTGATTGCGATTGAAAATTAATGAATTTACGATATTAAATCTTTGAGAGAGATGTTCTTGAATTTAATCCCAAAATACCCTAGAATTGAATACTCACGAGGCTCACGAGGTATTGGAGCCCTTTTAATAACCAAAAGTGTCCCAAAAATGTATTGATTAGGGTATTTTTTCTCTGTGTACTTTCTAAAATCTTAAGCTTTGTAAAATTATACGTTATATCCTAGGGGCACGGGTAGAGATGAAAAGATATCAAGGTATCATATTGCTTCCTCTTTAAATTTAAACAGCAGTTCGAATTACAGGTCATGTGTAGATTGAGATAAAAAGGAGTAATGTGAGCCATCCATTATGCCTATTTAATTATATTCTTCTTAAGTATAAGAAGTTTTACTTAGGTATTAGAAGCTTGGTTATAAAAATTTGAGTAATAAAATGATTTTTAAAAATCTTTAATAAAATTGGAAAATGAATAAGTAATATTTAATGTTTTCATGTTTAATAAGAGACTAAGTAAACTAAAATTACTTTATAACCAGTTATTCTGAGGGATTTTATTTTTGGCAGAAGAAAACGAGACCAAACTAAATGTTCCAGTGTTTCTGAAGAATTTATCAAACTACCTCTAGCGTATTTCTCCAACTGAATATGCTTTTTAATTGATTGATTGATTGATTGTCCATTTTTTCTAACTTGTCACCGTTCTAGAATCTAGAGCTTAAATTAAACCGTAAAAGATATCAACATCCTGTCTTCGGTGACCCCCAATAAAAGAATTATCTCCAGAAGTTTTTTTTTCCTTTTCCCCCTTTCATACCCTACAAAACTATCTTTTTTTGGTTTTTCTGAAATAGCTTTTGCAATGATTTTCGGATATGTTTTAGAGGTAGTCCAGATAAGTATTTCGTCCAAACATCCCTGCCTGGAAAATTCGTAATTTTGAGTTATGGAAGATTAAAGGTCAATCACTTTGGAAGGCTAATTTTTCAACATTTTTGGTTAAATTTGGATTTTTTTGGAAAGATATTGAAATTTTGAACACGGCTTCATCGGTCTTCATCAGTAGAGAATCAGTTAAGTATACCCAAGTATATCAATAAATTAAACATTTTACCAGAAAGTTTTTATTTGGCCTTAAGTTTGTTCCCGAGGTCAAACGGTGAGTGATATCGACTTCCGGTCTTCGATGATCCTCCCATAAGTGGACATTATCTCCAACGGTCTGTTTTCTTTTTTCCCTACCCCCCTCCCATTCCCAACAAAACCATGTTTTTTGGTTTTTCTTAAAACTGACTGAAGATTTTTCAATTATTTTCGGATTCACAGACTTCGTCTTTTTTACCTGTGTCGTAGTAGGGTCGGAGGAACGTCTGTTCGACAGGGAACCCCTATTGACACTTGCCAAAATATTGAAAATTATTTAATGTATCTAGTAAAATATAAGTAATACAACGTTTTGTCAATAGGTGCTGACACGAGTTCTTAAAGTGTTTTCACCCTAATAATGAAGAATACATCAAATTTTCTCTTGTTTTACCCTCATTTTGGAAAGCTCTTACATACAACTTGCTTCACCAAATGCTAAACTCTCAAAGGCCACGACTGCACCCGCGCTTGCTGGAGGCAAAGGGAAATCTTCTGTGTCTTGGGAAATTATTCTATACATTTTCCTCTATATAATTTAATCCCTATCAAGATTTTGAACATTCGGGATTTTGGCTTTCGGGATTTTGGCCTTTTCAGGATTTTGGCGTTCGGGATTTTGGTTTCGGGATTTTAGATTTCGGGATTTTGGCTGCCACCGATCGTAAGATATTGCTCACGTGAAATCAATCAGTGAAAACAGTTTCCTAAAAAGAAACCTTCTCAATTGATAAATTGAAAGTGATGATATTGTCTAATCCCATACACGAAATAACGATCCTCATAAAGTATAAAAAAACATAATTTAATCGACCACTGAAGAAGGTCCATATCTAGGACCTAGTCCCCGGTGAGTGACCTTCAAAGTTGAAGCCAATTTCTTACTTTCACATTCAAATGCGTATGGGAATTTTTCTGTACTCGTGACCGTTACACGATATACAGTAGACTCTCGCAAATTCGGCTCTTTTAAGATCGGGCTACTTTTTAATTCGGGCAGCGGTTACATTTGAAAAAAGTTTGTTGTCGTTGTTCAACTTTGATTATGATTATCAAATGAAACAAATATGCTCAAATTTGGCATGGTTTGTCTTAGTTTTGACGTGATTTTGCATTAATGAGGGATTTTCATGCAATTTACGTTATATATGAGTGTGTAAACTCAATATCTATATGCATGCACATGAATAAAAAATCGTTGCATTTCAAAAAGTTTGTCGCCCGAATTTCTGTCTAATTCGGCTGACATTTCGGTCCGATATGCCCGAATTTGAGAGAGTCTACTGTATGTTAAAATAGAGGTGAGCCTTGTGTACAAGACTCTGAGCCTGGTAAAGAGGGATAAATATACTATATATCTTTTTAACTCTTTCGCGTCCCACTTTTATTCAGCAGATGAATTCATGCAAAATTGAGTTTTTCCTAATGCTTTATGATCAAATATAATAGTTCAGAGAGGAAAAAAATTTTCCATTGCGTGAAAACTCGGAAAAACCCCGGGTCATATATGACCCTGTTGTCCTCAAGGGAAGTGTACATACCATTTTCAAAATCTATATCACGGGCTTTTTAAGAGTTTTTTTTTGCTTGAAGTTACTAATTTGGCCAAAACCATGGCAAACTGGATTGTCTAGATGAACACTGTACTCCTGGTGTTCAAGGAATCTTCCTGGTAATCCCTTGAACAGTCACTGTCACAATATTTTGATTGGTATTTGGCAAAAATAAACTTATCCACATATTTATTCACACACAATACAATTGCACAATATGAGACGCTTGCAGAATACTCTAAAATATTGCAAAATATGTTATAATTCATCAGATATAAGATGAAATGTCCAGGAGCAAGATGTCCCACCTGCATTTCACAAAGAAAAACAATGTCCCAACTACATTTCGCTACAGGTTTGGGACGAAAACACTGTTACCCTTGGGGACTATAGGGTCATATATGACCCGGAAAATTCTACACGCTTTTTTGGAAAATTGAGAGTAATTTATTATATCAAAATATGCAATATACAATCTTTGGATATTCTATTTTGTGTTTCTAAAGAACTTTTTGCTAAAAAAAATAAATGAATATAAAAAATTTTGAAAAAGAAAAGTCATTTCACAAAGTTCGAAATTAGTGATTTTTGATCTCAAATATTTTCTTTTCCTGAATATCTGGAGTCTTGAGAAAATTAGCCAAGAATCTTACATCCTTCTATTATGATGTTGTGCACAAACCGATAGATTTCAATTAATGTAAATAGTCAAAAGAAATTGTTTTTTCCCCGGGTCATATATGACCCTAATGACGCGAAAGAGTTAAATGCGGTCTTGTTAGGTTTTTCTCTGTGAGGTGACTTAAAATCCACTGGCTATCACCAGAAAGTTCTCTATCTATACGTATCACGTCAGTTTTTCATCCAATTCCTCACTAAAGAAATCTTGCGAAAAGGCCTCAGGACTTTTTACTTGACCTATGTTCCAAATAATTTTTTTTTAAGTATAAATCATAATAGTAATTTTCAAAAGGAGAAAGCTAAGAATTTCATGAAATTATTGGAAAATACGAAGTTTAGCACAAGTGTCATTTATTCGTTTAAGATGACAGATAAATTACCGAAATAAAAAAGATAAGCACAATATAAAGCGATAAGTCATTTTCTATGGGCACCTCTTTTATTATAATTATATTGCTGTTGGTGAAATATAAGTTACAACGTTTCACATGAATCTTACAAAAGTTATGAAAAAGTTGCAACACAATTTGTGCATTTCATGGCTCGATGAAGATTGGACCAGAAAAGGCTTCTTAATTATGTAAATTATTTGAGCAATAAGAAATTCTATTTTTAGATGTTTAAAAAAGTCATTTTTCGGGAAGATAAAAGGAAGGAAAATTTTGGTTTTACCAAAATATCTTTATGCACATCTAAAATTATTTTAGTTCAAAGAACCCGACTTATGATTTTACAATTTCTAAAAAAAAACTCCTTGAATTTCATAAATCTACTGGGTTTATCCTTTTTCAATTAAGTATTAATAATTTAATTTGATTTACTATTATTTTTTAATATTCATTCCACTAATTAAATAAAATATGCTTTTGTAATGTTTAATTAATTTTTTGTGCTACTTGAGAAATTCCTTAATACAAACTTCCATTAAGATTGACTTGATTTAACAGCAAAATATTCTCATTCTAAGTTACAATTCCTCAGTGTAATAAAAAGGTGTAAAAATACTTCATGAACCTCAAGGGGTATCATGATGATGCATATTCATCATTTATCGGATTCTCTATGAGAAGGGTATATAGGGCCATGGGTTTTGCATTTGTTGGGCGAAAATTTATCTAAAATTACATGCAAAACTGCATTTCTCTTTTCCTAACAACTCCTTTTACTTTCGGGCTCAACTATCCGTTCACTCATTAACAATTCTATAAACTTTACAAGGGTTCAACAACTTTTTTTTCCTTATATGGATTCTCTAATTTTTGTCATACACACGCTATCATTCTTCTAATAAGCGCTAATAATTTAAAATTGCTTTCGTATTTATTTAACAATCTAAAAAAATATGAAATTATTAATTTCTTCGCACCTCTTTGCACATTATGATCTGAATGTGTTTTTTTTGTGCTTTGATTTATCTCACTCTCTCAATTTAATATCACAAAAATATCATCAATTATATTTTCTATTTATCATCCTTTGCACATTTTTTTGCTGTATTTTGTGGCTAATGGTGATAAAGCTTTGTTACTAATGTGTCTCAGCTACTACAAAAGCTGCTGGAGAAGGAAATTTATCTCACAAATTTTTCTTGTTGCATTACTAACAGGAAAGAAAGTATAATTTTGTAGTTGTTTTCTTCTAAATTCTTTCTTCTTTGTCTTAAACTCTATGAAATGTTGACTATTCAATTGATATAATGCTCTTGAATGATGGTTCCTTTACTTTGTCAGTTGGGCGAATGTAAAAGGCGCTTCATCGTTTTTGAGAGCGCTTTGGAGTACTCGGTGGAGTTGAAACAGAGATGATACTGAGCTGAGAGCCTGAACGACTCGAGGACTGAAGACGTGGGACTGATGTCACGGAACCACGTGAATTTGGAGCACATCCAACATAAATTGCTGATCCTGTGCCTACATTTGAGAGATCCACGCGAGATCCATGGACGGATGTTGGAGCGGATCCTACAGAGATAAAGGTAAGTCTTGCATTAGATTTCTGGTTTTGGAAAATTCATTATTTTTAAAAAGCTGATAAAATATAATAGGAAAGGGTACCCTTTACAGATATTGAATTTTTTTCATAAAATTATTGTAAACAGTATTTGTCTAAAGCGAGACAGTTTGGAATGTTGGACAAAGCTGTGTGGAATATGAGACACCTCCATAAAAACTTGATAATAAATCAATTAGATATTTCAATTTTCGGTAAAAGGATTATTAAACCTATTTTTGTGATTATTTGAGAAGTTAAAAATGCAAAAGTCGTTATTAAACAATCAAAGAGCGACTTGCAAGAAGAATTTAACAAGATAGTTGTCATTTTCTCTGTTTCTTATGGAAAAATATTAAAGTGTTTTGTTTGATTTTTCGGCACAATTTGTGAAATATTGTTAAGTCCAGATTCCGAAGACCACTTTTTCTGACAGAATGGTTAGTAAATATCGCAAAAATGCCTGGAGAAAGGCAAATAGGAGCCTCTACAGAACTCCCAAAGCAAGTGGAAAAGGACCTGGCCGGATGAGGTATCCAAATCTGCTAAAAAGTTGCATCCGCTTTAAAGCTATAACTGCTGGACAGCGCGAGGCGTGTGTGAAATTTACAGAACCTCTTTTTGTGTGGACGTCCAGGAAGCTCTTGGTAATTAGCGTTCCTCAACTGTTACCCGGACATAAAAGGAGGGATTAGCATAACTATATAATATGCAAGTATACACAGAAAACCCTCAATATTTGATTTTCTACATACATATGTCGTATAATATTTTGTCATTAATATCAATATGTCCAACTTTCCAAAAAATTTTGTCCCGCTTTCCAAAATAACCGATTCAATGGTATTTTCGTATAAGAACGAAATATCCACTTAAGCAATGTCTAAAACATATCCGAAAATGAAAAAAATCGAACGACGCGTTTTCGAAAAATCCCAAAAAACATGGTTTTGGAGGGGAAGTGTAGAGGTCGAGGAAAGACTAGGAGCATGTTAATGATCCCGCGGTCAACTTATGGGGGGTCTTTCAAAGGTCACAGGTCTCCATCTCTAACCGTGTGGCCTCCGGGCGTGGTAATGGTCGGACAGACGGACAAACAACATTACGCCACATCTCAGAAATCGTCCGAAACGCGAAGATAATGTTGAGAAAAGTGGTTTAAGTGGAAATTTGGGAAGTGCAAAAATCGAGGGATTATAATTGGGCCGCGAAGGTCTGTATATTAATTATAGTTAATGTATTAATCACAAAGTTTCCACGAAATGTAGTGTAATGCTTTAGTTATCAAAATCGATTTAAAATATTGAGATTTAGCAATATTTTTTTTAAAGAAATTAAGACCTCTGAAGTCTATTGGATATGCATTAAAAAAAAGTGCAGAGAATTAAATTCCAGATAATATAGTGACTAACCTGTATAGGAATACAGTCCAGCTGGACTGCTCCTTGGTCTTAATGAGCTGAC
Organism: Phlebotomus papatasi; assembly: GCF_024763615.1. NCBI lineage: Eukaryota > Metazoa > Arthropoda > Insecta > Diptera > Psychodidae > Phlebotomus > Phlebotomus papatasi. The sequence goes on along the minus strand of NC_077223.1, from coordinate 32,708,853 downwards.
AGTGCTAGCTGATCGATGGAGACTTGTTGAGGGTTGTACATCAACATCGGTTTCACTGGTTCCAGGTAAATCATGTAAAACTGGATCTCGGCTGACTCTGTGACTACGTCGCGGTGACGTAGGACAAGATTGTGCTGTCCCAGGTGGTGCCAATTTGCTTCGCGACGACGTAGAAGATGTACTGCTTTTCCGCCTGAAAATTCCTTTACCCGTCGCCGAATTGCACATACCTGGATATGTCATGCAAAAAGAGGAAAATATATCGTAAAGAGGAAGGAAATAAATGTCTCAATCTTGATCTTACGGTGCTGATTGAGGATAAAGAAACTAAAATATTGAACGAAACTTGACACAGAAGTTTTTATGCTACAATTTCACATTGTTCTTTGAAGCATTTGCCAAAAGCAAGTTTTTCTTCATGAGAATTTTTTGTCAAGGCACAAAATGTTAAATATGAAAGTTTCACAAAGAAATTTCCAACAAAAAAGAAGCCACAGAAAATACGAAGTTTAAAGGACAATGCAAGATAAAATCAATTCAGCTAAAGACATTTCTGGCAGGTGTTGAGAATTTAGTGAGACTTTAACGGAAAAGAAAGTTTTTCTTTTAACATTTCCGTTAAAGGGATATTTGTCCGATATTTCATGCAAATTTCACAAATAAAAGCATCGAATCATTGAAAATTTGGTCCTTTATTTTCTAATTAAACAAACAAATATGATTTTTTTGTGGAAGGAACGAATGAAATTGCAAGCAAATAAGATAAGGCTATTTGTCCCAATTTTCTGTCTGAAAATCTAAATAATATGAAACACTTTTTCCACCTGTTGGACAGACTTCTCCGCGAACACAATGGCCTTCGCAGATGTCCTTGTTGGAGAGCAGTTCCTCGTAATTGTTCACTGTTGTGGTGGCACAATGAAATAAAGTTTATGTGGGTAAATGCATATGGTTAAATATATAAGATAGTTATTGTGAATACAACTCACGAGCATCATTGCATTGCTGACGATCCGTAAGCTCAAGAGCTAAACTTGGAAATCTCTCTTTCAGTCGCTTCCTCTCCTTGTTCACATTTTTTTTTTCAATATTTGATGAAGATATGAAAAAAAGAAGTGTAGGAAAATATGAAATTAGTTTTTACTGCCAAATTTCACTTTTTTTTACTTTCTTTCAAACAAAAAACTTTTGCCTGAAAAAATGTCTCTGATATGGTGGTACCACCAAAAAAAGGCGCAATTTTATTGTCAACATTATTAATTCAACTTCTTGTCTTCTTGTCTGATGGCATGGAATTCACATTTTGGTTGTCCAACTTTTTGTTATCAATTTTCTTTGTCCAGAATGAACTAAATTTTGTCACGAACTTTAAATCGCAAAGACATTTGTTTTAGCCAACAATCTACATCTTTACCAGTGATTTACAAGAAAGAGCTTCTTTTATTTAACAGCAAACTAGAAAATTTATTTTACATTTTTCACTCACTGAGAAAAAACGGGGGTTCGATTAACTTTTTTTCCTCATAACTAACACTTTTTATGTGCAAAAATATATCAACATTTTATTGTTAATTTTACACCTTTTTCAGGGTAAAATTAACATGGAAAAGGTTAACTTTAACCCCCAATACACCTAAAAAGGGTAATATTTACACCGATTTCGGATTAATACTGCAGGGTAAAATTAACATTTCCGGAATGTTATTTTAACTTTTCGGATTTCTCTCAGTGCTCCGTGTAAAAGACCATTAAAAAAACAACCAAATATTTATCATTTTATAATTGATAAGTAAAAAATTAAATTTGTTCAGCAAAATATCAAATTTGATCACTTTTATGCTTTAAGGAGGAGAAGGTCAAAAATTGGGGGTCAGAAAATTGCACTTTTTCTGATTTTTTTTTAAGTTTGAGATACCGGTCTTCCAATCATCCTTAAAGTTCACAACTGGTTTATGGAGCTAAATTATTTCACAGTAAGGTCTAATTCCATTTAAAAATAGGAAAAAAACTCAATTTTAAAACTGCCAAGATTCAAAAGGTGCCCTACTCCTCCCTATGCCTATTTCCTCTGCCCATTACTTATCAATTTCAAATGGCTCTTTCCTATAGCACTATAGAGTGGAAGGAAAGATAAAAAATAATACTAAAGAAGTAACAATTTATCACAACACGAAAAGTATTTCTCGTGAACGAAATAATAAAAAGTCCATCTGCACTTACTTCTGATAGTTTAGCGCTTTCAAATTCCTGTAGTTGATTCTGGAAGCCAAGGTTGGGATTAGCCACAGCTCGTCCGGCTCGCACAACTTTCAGTGCTTCACGCCATGTTAGTGGTGTTACGGACATGATGTAGGCCACAGCCACAGTCACAGATCGACTCATTCCTGCTAGACAGTGAATGAGAACGTTACCCTCACGAAGGCGTGCTGCATGAATGAAGTCGTTGCAGACGGAAAAGTACTGAGCAAGATTCTGATCCGGTGTATCTGCCGCCATGACGCAGAGATAGTGTTTATCCGGATGCAGACGTCGTGGACTATCATGGATGGCAAGGATGTGCGTTATGTTGTGCTTGTCCAACTGCTGAGGATCTTTGCTGTCACGATAGTTACCCACGTATAGCCCAGGAAGCACCTGCGATCAGTCAATAAATATCTACTTAAAAAAAATCTGACTATATCCTTTAAATGAAATATGGGATAATTTGTGATGAAACTCCACGTAATAAAGTAATACGACCTAAACGGAAATTAAAAATACCCTTGAATTATTCTTGATAGTGATTTTTCAAGGTCAAAGATTTTAAAGACTCTGGAAAGCATTTAGGGGAAACCGGGGAAGAATTAGCCACGTATAGTATTAGATAGTGATATCTTATAGTTTGCCTGAGAAGCAATATTGAATTAACCACTCTTTATTCTAAATATATACTTCCCTTACTATTCACTGAAATATTTATCAGCCTCATAAAAACATTTTTTGTACAAATTATACGCAATTAAAAATCTCATTTGGTGGCTAATGCTACCCCGGTCTCCCCTATAGACCTCTTTTTCTGAATTATAATGAATATAACAACAACAAAGTATTAACTTTTTTATATTTTTAATATTATATTTCTGAGTATTATTTAAGCGAATATTTCATATATAGGGGAAAGTGCCCTCCCTTCGAACGTTCATGCATTCGAATAATGTGAATTTCTTTTGTTTTTCGTAAGAGATTTATACTAAATTATCACGGAATTATCAACAATTGATGATAAGCTAACTAATATTTTATAGAAATGCGTAAGTCCCTTAGGAAAACTTAAAGAAAATTCAAATTATTCGAAGGCATGAACATTCGAAGGGAGAGCACTTTCCCCTAATACGATGGAGTCTTCCAAATTCGAACGTTTGGGGGGTATGAATGATATTCTTACCTCACAAATTGGAACGATATTTTCAAAAATAAAGTATAATTTAGGGTAACTGTACCAAATTTTGGCCAGCTTGCAATTTCGGCCACTTGTTTTGTTCCTTCAATTTCAAAGATTTTTTTTAGTTTTTGCATTCTCTATAAATCATACAATGCAAAAAACAAAAAAAAGTGTCGCTTCGACGAACGAAATGCTGTGAAAAAGACTGAAAGAATTCCGGAAGGACAAGAAACTATGAGAATCAAGGTGGCCAAAATATTACCCAAAGCTTTATCTATATTTTTATGCATTTTAAAATATGTTATAAATAATAACAAGGTTCCAAGCAATGCTCTTTAAAAAGAAGTTGTAACAGAAATCCAACTTTTCTATTAAAAATATTACTCTGTCTGTCCCAAAAAAAGTCGTACGTTTTGAAGAATATCACTATGAAGAGACGGCGTAAAGTAAAAATTTTGTATTTTGTGAATATCTTATGTACATACTATTCTCTATCTTCAGTGGTAATATGGAGGTCCACCCACGATGGTAAGATAAGAAAACGGTGTCTTAAATCTTCTTTCTTTAAATCTTTTTCAGTAAGATTTAAGTGCCAAAGGGTTACTGAGAATGACTTGGGACTTTCTAGACCCCCCGCCGCCATAAGTCGACTTCTTCGAATTTATCACAAGTCTGGACTAATCCTTTTTAATCTTTACTCTTAAAAAAACCTTATTATGAATGCTTCAACGGTATTTTCATATATGGACGAAATGTCCGCTGGACAGCTTCTAAAATACACCCAAAAATAGTACGACGAGTTTTCGAACAATACCAAAAAAAAAACATTGTTTTGAAGGGGAAGGATAGGGGGAAAGTGGGGCATATTAATAATCCTCAGGTTGACTTACGGGTAGGTCGTCCGAAGAGTCCAAATGAATATCTTTAACCATCTTTAACCAACTATACGGGGGGATTTCGAAATGCACCCTACTGTGCTATGCACCGGCGAGTCTCGGGAAATATCCCTTAGTGGTTCATTCCTGAGATAAATTTTCTCCATTCTCTGTTATATATTCTCCAAGTGTGCTCTAACTAAAATAGATAGTCTGGAAGACTTTCTATTTTATTTCGAAACGTTTCGAACGTCAATCACACAGTGTTTTACAATCAAAGAATTTGTTAAATAGTAGTAAAGTTAATATTTATGCCTGGTAACGAACACTTTATAAGAAAGAGTAGATGGGGCACACATCCTCTATATCAAAACCGTCATACCGCAGGATTTTATGCCAATATTTTTTCTAAATTAAGAAAATATCGTAAGTTTTAATTTTTAAAAATTAGTTGAATATCACTTTTCAGCTGACAAATTCCATAACTACACAAGGATGTCTATTTAACAATTCGACATTCGACCATATTCTAATGAAGATTAAACGATACATTCAGAAGAGTGATCGATACCGTGTCCCAATTTAACCAGCTTTACGACTCTTGATAACTTTGAAAATGGTTCACGAGAGAAACATCTCTTGAAAAGCAAAAAGAAATTATTTAAAACCACTTGAAAGGTCAAAATATTCGAACATAAGCAAATGGAGCTTTCGAAGAGGGAGATTTTAAGCGCCGAAAGATAGGCAAAATACACCGGGTATAAGGGTCTAAGGCTCAGTGGGGGACTTTTGTGTCAAAATGGCGGTTTCGAAATAAAATCCCCCCGTTTAGATGCTCCCTCAGTACCCAAATCACAGAGCATAGAGAAAAAGAGAAAGATTGCTTTCATTGCTCTTTTTGTGAATCTAGAGTCCTAGTTATGGCATAACGAAAAATTTAAAAGAAATTCTAGTTATTAACGTTAATTACAGTAAAATTTTCAAAAGTTACATATTCACCGCTGCTCTTCGAAAAGAATAAAAAAAATCTTTAAGACACCATTTCCTTATCTAACATCGTGGGTGGACTTCAATATAGCAACTGAAGACGGAGAGTAGTTCATACTTAAGATTTTTTTTTTTAATAACGAAAACATTCCGTTAATCCCCAACTTTTCATTAAACGTACGACTTTTTTGTTTGGGACAGAGGAGTACATTTCAGACTTAAGACTTTGGTGGTTGCATGTAATTATGCCGAAATGTACAGTTACCCTATGTGAGATTAGATTGTAGGGTTGAAGGAACACCTTTTGGCTCCCTATTCTGTATCATTAGAGATAAGAAATTTGAACATCTTTCCTTACAGGAAAATATAGATTCATGAAAAAACATCACATTACTTCTAACACACAAAAGTCTTGAAATCCCTAACGTGTCTAAACCAGTTTCAATATAAACCGATTAATCGAACTATCGAATTATTAAGCACGATTCTTTTCCTCATGGATTGATTCACTAAACAAATTTATTAATCCTAGGCAAAGAGGGCGAAAAACCTTTTAAAGTATAACATTTAAATCACTTTTTCGAATATTCATCTAAGCTACACAATAAAAGAAGCAGTTTCATGTTTAAGTTTTTCTAAACCTTGTAAAGCATCTTAACGCCCTCACTGAGAAAAAAAGAGGCTACGATTAACTTTTTTTCGTCATAATTTTAACACTTGTTAGGTGTAAACATATATCAACATTTTTTAATGTTAATTTTAAACCTTTTGAGGGTAAAATCAACATGAAAAAGGGTAACTTTAACCCATAATACACCTAAAAAGGGTAATATTTACACCGATTTCGGATCAATACTGCAGGGTAAAATTAACATTTCCGGAATGTTATTTTGACTTTTTCGAATTTCTCTCAGTGCTGGAAATCATTTAAAACTATAGTTGTGCACTGAGTGAGAGAAATCCGAAAAAGTTAAAATAACATTCCGAAAATGTTAATTTTACCCTGCAGTATTGATCCGAAAACGGTGTATATATTACCCTTTTTAGGTGTATTATGGGTTAAACTTACCCTTTTTCATGTTGATTTTATCCTCAAATGGTATAAAACTAACATTAAAAAATGTTGATATACTTTTACACCTAAAAGGTGTTAAAGTTATGACGAAAAAAAGTAAATCGTAGCCTCTTTTTTTTCTCAGTGTCAATTTTATTGAACGTAACCAGTCACAGCTACTTACTGGTTACTGTCTATTGCGTTTGTCGATTGCCTGGTTAATTGGAAATTTAGCCATATCCAATACCAATTATCTCGTACAACACTCCATTTTGTTATAATTCGAAAACACTTTCTCTTTTTTATACAGTGAGGTAAAATTATTTTTATAAAATATTATTAACCAGTAACTAGTCAAAAACTTATCTTGTTACGCTCGTGAATTTGCACTCAGGATTTTTTTAAGTTCACTTTTGGCAACTGTAATGTTGGTAAATGTAATGTCAAAGCACTTTTCTTGGTTTTTGATTTTAACATAAATTAGCTTGTAAATCAAAAATTATCTGTCCATTTTCTTTAATTTTTCAAAACACTTTAAGATTTACATATTTTTCTGAGTGTTTCTTTCCGGTGCGTAAAGCCACAATATTTACAAAAAATATTAGCTACAGAAATATTTTGGCAACTTTCTCAATAAAATATTTACAATAGATATGCTAATTGCCAATGGAATTCATTTTTTTCTCAAATATTTTCACTTTGTCTACGTAATTTATAGTTTGGAGTTGCAGTTCTTTTTTTACAAAGTCAAGGAAAAAATAAATATTTACATGAATTCACAATCATAGAAATATTTTTCTATTCAAATCTAAATAAATATTATACAAAGTATGATAATTGCCAAAATAATACATTTTTTCGTAAATATTGTCAGTTCATCTACGCAATTTATAGTTTAGAATTGCAATCTCTCACAATGTCATAAGTAAAGTAAATATTTGATGATTCTTGCGCGTAGTGTGATGGTATTTTAAGTTAGGAATTTCTTATTCGATAATTAATTTGACCGGGGGAATTTGCGTGAGGACTATTTTGGACAGAAGAGAATTTTACTGTATATTTTTTCCCTCCCCCTACTAAGGTGGGAATGGAAAAATAAAAACAGAAACTAATAAAGAACCACAAAAGAATATGGAATCACGCACAGAAAATTGAGAATAAATTCATATTAAAATACTCGGGGTTAAAGTACCTTACTCATTTCCCAATTCATCACCATTTTCACTGAATTTTTCTGCTGGGCGTTCTTTTGCACTCCCGATGGTATGACTTGAACTGCGGTAGAGCAGGTGGGAGGACTAACCATGTATAAAAGCGAACTAATCCGTGCCAACCGCAAATACTAACTAAACATGAAGGGAGTAACAGCAAACAGTGGAAGTCTCGTCGACCTCATATGCTCTGTACAATAATTCTTTGCAATATACCATCGTCGATTTGTCGTACTAATATTCTCTCCTGCATTGAATTTCAAAGTGAAGCTGATATTTGTATAGTTGGAAAATTAAATCTCGAGAGGAGTGGACAATGAAATTGGGTAGAAAGTTCGTTAAATGTATCCAATTTAATTAGTTGTCATCGGTGTGAATAAATATTACCTAGCTAAAAACGGGGTATAAATTTAAGGCGTTAAAATACTAAAAGGGTGAAAATGTAAGAATGATAGAATTAATTTTCTGACAAAAAGTATTTATTAGTTCATAACTGGATCATTCTTGGTTTATAAACGATTGGAAACAGTTCAGGCCTGTCAGAAATTCCAAGACCTTTCCAACACCTAAAACATGATACCATTTGGTTGAGGACTACGTTCTCTAGATCAATTTTCACCTTTGACCTTGAAAAACTTTCATAAAGAATGATTCATCGGTATTTTCGTATTTGCACAAAATGTTCACCTTAGGGGCACGTTAATGGTCCTTGCGTAGACCTATGGACGGGTCCCTCGCGAATCTACCCTTTGGCCTCTAAGTTTAATGACGGACATACAGTGTGAGCAAAAGAGCAAAACTTCATGGCCGTGGTGTCATATATAAGATTAATATTAATATTAAGAAAAGCCGGAGAGAGAGGTATATAGTATGCAAAATTTCAAATGGAATATCACGTGTGTTAGAAAGAGTACACTCTAGTGGAGTAATATGATGAGTAAGATATTACTGTTCGTATTAATTGTTTTCTCAATCGTATTAATTGCATTCTGAATCGAATTATGTTCAATTCGAGCTATTTTCCATGCATGCCAATTGTGATTCGGTCAGTTTCCGAGCGAAACACAAGAGAGAGGCAAGATAAAAACCATAAAAACACTTGCTATCCTTTGTTGGCATTCTTGCAGTTCAGAAAGTATTAATCTTAATATTAATCTTTATGTGACATGGTCATGACCATGTCACATAAGTTTAATATTAAGATTAATACTTTCTGAACTGCGATAATGCCAACAAAGGATAGCAAGTGTTTTATCTTGCCTCTCTCTCGCGTTTCGTTCGAAAACTGACCGAATCACAGTTAACACCAATATGTAAAATTGCTCGAATTGCCTGTAATACGATTCAGAAAACAATTAATACGAACAGTAATATCTTACTTATCGTGTTACTCCACTAGAGTGTACTCTTTCTTACACACGTGATTTTTCATTTAAAATTTTGCATACTATACACCTCTCTTTCCGTCTTTTCTTACTCTTATATTAATTATACATTATTAATCTTATATGTGACACCGCGGACAGATTTCCAAAATTCTAATGACCCTTTAGGGCAGACCTGAGCTAAAATAAAAGCCGAAGTGAATTTGGTGGTGCCTGGCGGCATTCTTCGATATGCCGCGAAAATTCACGTAGAGAAAATGGGAGGTTTTTTAATGTGAAAATTGCTTAATTCCTTAGAGTTAAATCATTTTCACAAGACAATCCTTTGAAAAATTTAGTTGAATACTGTTATTTGGTTTTTGGTTTAATTGTGAATAATTGTCGATATTATAACAAAAACATTGGGATGAAATTTTGAACTGGAAGGTTCATATTCTTTTGAGGTGTCTCAAAAGTCAGGTTAGGTTTGAGAAAAATCCTTTTGTATAACACTATTTTGGTTAATAAGGAATGCAAAAGTACATATTACAAGAAGATACACGACTTAATAATAGGCATTAAATAGAGAAGAAAATATTTTGTCGCATTTCAGAGATATTTTGCAACTGCAGCGCCGCCAGACGTTTGTCAAATGAGATACTTGTGTCTCTATCTCTTTTTTGAGTTGAATTGCGCGCGATCAAGAAGCTTACCATTTGAAGTTAGCGATATTTACTTTAAAATTCTTTATATTTCTGCAAGATTCAAGTAAATGGGTATGTAGTGAAAAGCTATCCGGCTTCCGACAAAGATATCAAGGAGACAATTTCTTTCTATTTGAGTTTTTCTTTCTGTTATGTCCTTTTGACGCAAAAATACTTATCATGACACCGTGAATAAGCGGGATTAATTTTACCAGTACAGCTATCTCTAATTTCCAATTGAATTATCAACACAAAATTTCCGATATTACACGACTTTTAACGAGCACAGGTCTGCTTTAGGGTGACTCAGAATCGAGGGATTCATATACTGGTTTTTTTTTTGTAAATTTTGAGCAGTCAATTCTAGCACAAATGCCTAACTTTAAAACTACTTTTGTCGTAGATTCAAGTGACTTTGCACTCCAGAGTGACTTTGGACCCTTGGTTTTTTGTAATCTTTTCTTTAATTCTAGAACTTAAGGATAGTCTAACTGTGTTATCACACTTGCACATTAAAATTTTAATATGATTCACATTAATTGTCGCTGGTGAGAGTCCAAATGTGTAATTTGTGTGTTTGAATAATTTTATATTCAAAATTTGATCTATTTGTTGATAAAAAGGTAGACTTGGCCTGCAAAATTTGATATAAATTGATTTATAGCATTAATGCGAAAAATTAATGCGGTTTTCTCTTTAATTTTTTAATGTGAAAAATATTTATGCTTTAGGTAAATTTAAACTTATTTTTGCAGGCCAAGTCCACTTCTTTATCAATAAATAGAAAAACCCCAAATATTAAGTGACTCAAAGACACAAATAACATATTTGGACGCTCACAAGCGACAATTAATGTGAATCACATTAAAATTTTAATGTGCAAGTGTGATAACGCCGTAAATATCATCCTTAAGTGCTAGAATTAAAAAAAAATCTTACGAAAAGCAGGAGTGTAATATCACTCCCATCTACAGTACTAACTAAGAATCTAGCCACAATTCTTAACGAGTAAATTAGTAACTACAAGCACTAAGATTACCAGGAAGAATTATTATTTTATTAGAAAGAACTTCAGGGTAATTATTATAAGAATTTTCACAGGGCATTTAATAAATTCACAACTTTCAAAGTTGGGTGTGAACGTTACCTCACTCTTAGAAAAAATTAGTTAGGAGAAGCTCATGTGCAGTTATTAGAACTATAAAATATAGTAAATATAGACCCAACTTCATATGTAGTTCGGGTAACTAAATGAAATAGTTGACCAGAATTAGTTGAATAACCCTGCGTAACTCTTGCAAAAGTTGACAGAACTATATAAAAATATAGGCTCATGTATTTATATTGGTAGTTATGACTAAATGAAATTCGTTACTGATATTAGTTGCAATTATCAATTTCATTTAATTAACACAACCATGTAATATTTTGTGAAATCTATATGAAATAATTGCCATAACTTATCTACCTAAATATTGCCTTTCGTTCTTATTACTAATAAAATTGTTATGAAAAAAATATTTTATGATTATTGTAATCATTTTAAATTAATATGGCAATAATATCCCATTCTACTATTATACATTAGTAATCATATCTAAACTTTTCTAAGAGTGCTCAACATTCAGGGGTTATGGAGAGAGTCGGAAAGCAGTGGAATAAAGTTTATGTTACTGTTCCGAATTCTAAAGCCAGAGAATTATGATCTTTTAAAAAGATGTGCTGACACTGGAGGATGTCAGAAGAGCGTCAGCTCAGGACGTTCTGCAGTTCAGGCGGTTTTTAAAAGAATTAGAGTAATGCCATAGACATATTCATTTAAGCCGAGAGACGGCGTAGCATAATTATAATCAAAATAAGGATCATATTCCATGATTTCCATCAATTTCTGACTAATTCGTCTCTCGGTTTAAACCTAGAAACGGCTTAGTTAGCGGGAAATTGATGGGTACTTAGTTAAATCAATTACGTTAAGCCATTTTTCGGCTTAAATCGTATGTGTGTCTAGGACATAAGGTTTGTTGTTTAGACACGAGAGGCTTAAATAGAGCCTAGGTGTCTGCAACCCACAGATCACATCATGTTCTCTATACAATCTAACCTATCTACAACAATTAGGAACTTAGAAAATTGGAGGAACATAAGAACCAAATGCGTTGCCCTATTGGACTCATACAGAGCTAGAGGATCTCACTGGCGCAATAGGCAAGACGGTTTGGTCTTGGCTGGATGAGATCTCTCACTTGACTCTCACAGTTGTGAGTTCGAGTCTCGCCCAATGTAAGCAACCGAATGTCAGAAAAAGATATTTTCACTGTGATAAGACGTAATAAAATGCACCGCCTCTACACCTCTACGCCTTTACGATCAGGAGATTCTTCAAACACGGGATATACGAATGATTGAAATATAATAAATATATCCCGATACGATTAATAAATAAATAGAGAGCTATATTGAAATCGCTCTTTTTTCGCATAAAGGAAGCTGGACTTAGCCATAATTTTATTTAGATCCAAAGTAATTTTATGTAAATGCCATTACATTAAATAAAGCTCAGCTTCCTTTTGAACAGTGCTTCCTAAGAACAGTGTCTTCAATGAGGCCCTACTTCCCCTTCCCAGTCCATTTTACTATTTCAAATGAAAAGTGCTTTTTATCACTTAGTTTCCTTTTCATGGTTTTTCCACTCAATAATGTTTAATTTTATTGCCAACTTTCTTAAGTAGTAAATTAGTTAAAATATTACAATTCTCAAGCGGGTTATACTGATTTTTTTTCATTAAAATTTATTTAAGGCTCCAACTATGACGTGTCTTGCATTTTAATAATTTCTTAATTGCTTAAACATGAATTGTCGCTCATTGAATATTTATTTCTACACTATACTTATTCGAGCGTGATACTGTGGTTTTTTTGTAAATATTCAACCCTTATTTCAATTATTTGAATTAGCATAAAAAATGCCTTTTCGATAAATCATGAAATTTTATAGAAAGAAAATTATGCACCTCACCTTATTCATGCCATTGCCCATTTCGGTGGTTTTACGTTTCCTTTCAGCTTATCGCCTGAACAGTTTTTTTTTCTTGAGCAAATCAACTGCTTGATAGTCGTACTGGAGAAATCCTTTTTTATAAATAATAATGTCTCAGCTAAATAAGAAATTTAACGAGACGAAACAAGAGATATGAAGAAATTGTAATTTTAGCTTTGCGCATCTTCTGCAACATTTTCTCTTGCCCTGAAAGGAATAAAAAAAAGAGCTATGAAACTCAATTATAATGTAAATAGAGGGAGTTGTACAACTCTTTCTTATGCCACTTTAAATATTATACTCTTCAATTATCATTTCTTCAACGATAATGGAAATTGCACTTCGATGTTGGGGTTATAGTTATGATGACTTCATAAGAAAGTCTTTTCGTGTAAACATTTATAAAATGCAAAATCATATTACTTAGTGTAAGATATAGGGGAGGGAAGGGTTGTTTTATGTACACATGACTTTCGAAATGCGGATTTTTGGGATAATCATTGAAAATTTTCGGAATTGTGTAAGAGAAATTCAATAGATTCAGTTTAGTTGAATACCTATATTTTGTTAATTTTCGTTTAGCAAATTGATCTTGAAAAATATTGAGCTATATGAAACAGCCCTATCCTCCCCGACTGTGTAATTTTTAAACATGTAATGCGCAAAATGCATTAACAAAGCAGGATTAACAGCATGTTATGGAATAGTAAATAATTCATTTAACCATATGTTGAAATTTCTTTTATAATTAAAACAAAAATGTAAAGAAAGAAAAATAAACACAATAATTTACATTTCACAAAAGACAAGAATATTTTCTCTGCTGCCTGTGAGTTTTTTTTTAAGTTAATCAAAAATTGATTGTAATTAATTACATTTAAATTCACTATTATAGTTTTGTAAAATTTTCAGTGTTTATTATCACATAAAATTATTTCTAAATAATTTTGCGCCTTTTTCAACATTAGGAGAACGAGGAGCTAAATATAGCAAAGTGATATGTAGGGGAAAGCTTTCATGCTTCGCACACACTCTGGTTTGGAACATTCCGTATTTTTCCCATATTCCTTTAATACCTATGGCAATATTTTTTAATACCTAGTATTAAGTCATATGTTTCTTAAAAAGAGCTAAGTCAGATTCATTAAAAGAATATGGAAAAATTATGAAATATTCGAAGGCAGAGTATACTGGAATACGAAGCCTGAAAGCTTTCTCTTATTTTATTTTTTTCACAAGCTTATTTTATTTTTTCACATGGTCCCGGAAAACTTCTGAGATTTCTCATTAAATGAAAATATATCAGTTTCCTCTTCCTCGATGAAAAATGGTTGATTTTGTGTAACCTTGTAAGGAAATAAATCGGGAAGCATTTGTTTATCAATATTCAATGTCATTCTCAGAATAACTTCCGAATGATTAACTGTGTTATCACACTTGCACATTAAAATTTTAATATGATTCACATTAATTCTTGCTGGTGAGAGTCCAAATGTGTAATTTGTGGGTTTGAATTATTTTATATTCAAAATTTGATCTATTTGTTGATAAAAAGGTAGACTTGGCTCGCAAAATTTGATATAAATTGATTTATAAGATTAATGCGAAAAATTAATGAGATTTTCTCTTTAATTTTTTAATGTGAAAAGTAATTATGCTTAAGGTAAATTTAAACTTATCTTTGCAGGCCAAGTCCACTTCTTTATCAATAAATAGAACAACCCCAAATATTAAGTGACTCAAAGACACAAATAACATATTTGGACGGTCACAAGCGACAATTAATGTGAATCACATTAAAATTTTAATGTGCAAGTGTGATAACGCCCTAACAATACCAAAAAAGAATTAAAATAGATGGCAAAACGTCCTAGTTTTGCGGAATGTTCGAACTCACGGGATAGAGCTCACCGTGAATTAGTTTTTCACATAATATTTTGTTATGTACTGGTCTACTAGAGATCAAGTTGATTCATAAACTACAAAAGCATTTGAAAATTAAAAAATCGGTACTTTACCGATGAATACTGATGCAACCAGATTCGAAATTAGAGTACCTTTCCAAAAAATCCAAATTTAACCAAATCGGTTGAAAAATGAGCCTTCCAAAGCAGTTGATCTTTGACCTTCAATAATTCAAAATGGCGAATTTTCCGGTCATAGGTATGTTTGGGCGAAATTTTCCCCTGGACTAGCTCTAAAATACAGTGAGTGTCAATAGTTTGTTGCCTAATGGATGTTTGAGAAATCAAGTGAAAAAAATGATAGAAAAAAATACTTTTCCAAATTTTTCTTTTTGCAGATGAGTTCCTTGTAATTCGTAGATATTATTTATAGTTTTCAAAAAAAATAATTAATTTTATTTCATATCAAAAATAATTGTTTTCCAAAAGTTGGTTATTTTTGAAAAATCAAAAGTTTGTTGCCTCATTAAAAAAACTAATTCAAAATGGTGAAAACGTGCAACCAACTTTATGTAAACCGGTTACATTTTGAGCTTATGTCATTTGATAGGCAAATGGTGGATTTGTACATTTTTAAGGCTGTCAATGTTAAATATATAGGTGTAAGAGAGATGATAAATAACAAGAAATAATCAGTTTTTTGATAATTCATAATTTAGGTTATAATGGCAAATTACAAAAAGTTGAAAGGTGGGATATTGTCCAGAGATACTGCTGGAAGGAATCGGCGTCGCTTAATTGCCAAATTTTATGGAAATTCATGAAAAGTTATACATAAAATGGTCAAATATTATAGTTATGAGGCACGAGTACATCTGAAAAACGCTACTGGTAGACCCAGGGTTTCGACTCAGAAAGTCGATAACCGCATTCTAGGTATCTCTGATAGTAACCCCATGGTGTTTGCTTCAAAAATTCAAAGTCTGCTGGTTACACAAGGCATACAGGCTTCAAATGCTTCGAAAATCAAACTCAAAATGAAAGAAAATATAAGAATAGGTACTTGGCTCGCAAGATTCCATTGGTAAGCAAAACCAAACTGCGTAAGAGGTTGTATTTTTACGTTTTTAGCATGCTCCAAGTGAATTTACAACCTTTTAACCAGATTGGTTTTGTTTACCAATGGAAACCTGCAAACCAAGTAATTATTCTTACCACTTTCATTAAATTGCGGTTGGTTTTGAAGCCTGTATGTCTTCTGTAACCAGCCGACTCTGAATTTTTGAAGCAAACATCATGGGGTTACTATCAGAGATACCTAGAATGCGGTTATCGACTTTCTGAGTCGAAATACTGGGTCTACCAGTAGCGTTTTTCAGATGTATTCGTGCCTCATAACTATAATATTTGACCATTTTATGTATAACTTTTCATGAATTTCCATAAAATTTGGCAATTAAGCGACGCCGATTCTTTCCAGCAGTATCTCTGGACAATATCCCACCTTTCAACTTTTTGTAATTTGCCATTATAACCTAAATTATAAATTATCGAAAAACTGACTATTTCTTGTTATTTATCATCACTTTTACACCTCTATATTTACCATTGACAGCCTAAAAAATGTACAAATCCACCATTTGCCTATCAAATGACATAAGCTCAAAATGTAACCGGTTTACATAAAGTTGGTTGCACGTTTTCACCATTTTGAATTAGTTTTTTTAATGAGGCAACAAACTTTTGATTTTTCAAAAATGACCAACTTTTGGAAAACAATTATTTTTGATATGAAATAAAATTAATTATTTTTTTTGAAAATTATAAATAATATCTACGGATTACAAGGAACTCATCTGCAAAAAGAAAAATTTGGAAAAGTATTTTTTTCTATCAGTTTTTTCACTTGATTTCTCAAACATCCATTAGGCAACAAACTATTGACACTCACTGTATATCCGAAAATCAACATAGTTTTTGGGAAATGTTAATTATTGGGGATGTAAAATTATTCAAAAATCGGTACTTAACCGGTTCATTGCCGATGAATACCAATCCAGTCGGGTTCGAAATTACAATACCTTTACAAAAAAATCCAAATTAAACCAAATCGGCTGAAAAATGAGCCTTCTAAAATGGTTGATCTTTGACCTTTAATAATTCAAAATGGAGAATTTTCCGGTCAGGTATGTTTGGGCAAAATGTTAGCCTGCACTAGCTCTAAAACCTATCCGAAAATTATTGAAAAAGCTTGGGTCAGGGGAAAGAAAAATGTCTAGAGATATTATTATTTTTTATTGGGTGTCATCAAAGACTGGAAGTCAATATCTCTTACCGTTTAAACTCCAGAACGGTGACAGGTAGCAAAACGGACGATTATAATAACTGCTCTCTCTTTGAGTTCGAGCAGTAAAAATAATTATTATTTTTCGTAGTATAAACCGATTACTGTTCAGTCGGGCTCAATAGTTTGTTGATTTTTTCACCATATAATCATCTCTATAATGAATGAAGTTTTAAAGTAAAGTTCCGACCTTCAATTTGGTGTAGTTTTATCGATATGTGAATGAGTATCCTGAGTAATAAATCTACCGCCTTTTTTATTCAATGGTCCCTTGTATATACTTTCAAAATAGTTTTAATACTTTTGTCTTCTACTTTTGTCCTACTTAATAAATTATTACTGAAGCAACGGCCGATGGAGCACAATCATCAAATATTTTATTGAATGTAATAATATCCCTATCTTTTTTTGGGGAAAGCAATTTAGTAGCTCTATCACATGTGTTTTTTAAAGGGGATTGTGTGTTATGTGGCTATTAATTACATTGTACACAAAATACAGATGGGTAAGAGGCATTTAATGGGTAAATAAGAGGGTGTTAGATGAATGAAAATTGCTTATAAACAGACTGATACTGAAGAAGTTTAGTCGGTTTAGTCAACAAGGAGATGCCTAATTTTTAATGCCTTATTTTGTCAATCTGAATGTTTCATATTTATGACCTGCTAATGTCTATTCTATTTATATAATAAGTTTGATCTGCTTCTAGTAAGAACTTCAACAAGAACAGAGACTTCATAACAATTTTATTGAATAGATTTAAATTAAATCATAGGGGAGGGTGGGTTGATTTAATGAAGGGGTACTTTCAATTTTTACACATTCCTCTTATCTCTTTGAAAGGAATGGGATAAAACCTTTGTGTTACTAAAGCGAGACCTAAAGGCCTTGATAAACTTGGGGATTAGCCGAGAGACGACTTAGTGTAATTATATGCCAAATAATGGTTAAACCACATTTCTGTAATTTTTCATTAAGCCGTGTCTTGGCTTCAGTCCTAATAGTGTCAATTATAATGTTCACAAATTGATTTTAAATTCGAACTTTTTAGCATATCATTTTTTCATAAATTTCTAAGTCAATCAATTTATTTACCGAACTAACATAATTTTTACAATTTACCACTGTTTCCATTATTGTAATAAGGTATTTAGCATTGGACTAATTATAAGATAGTGCTGATTTATATTTTAATGAAATCCTTGCTTTATGTTTTGCTTTAGGTGTTTAAGGCCTTATAGAATGTCTCAAAATAATAATTTAAATCCGTTGGAGTATCTCAAGTTTTATGCAAATTTTTATTTTATATGAACTGATCCATTGGATCATGACCGAAAGTATAAGATCGCGAGTGCAAGCTATCGAGATGTGATACCTCCGAGCTGTTAAGGAAATCATTCGTCGAGATTGAGTGAGGAACGTATCCGTTCGTGAGGAGCTAAGAGTCAAGGAGTTAGGGCAGAATCACATTGACAATAAAATGCTTGCCGTAGCCTCACCGTATTTCATTAATTTACGCATTTTCATTGCAATTCTTACGCAAATTTTCCATTACCATATTACCTTATCTCATACTCGGTGGTACTATGTGAAAATAATATTAAAAAGAAATTGAAGAAATTAAACCAAAAATTCGATAAACGGTGAGCAAAAAAAACTGTAAGAGAAATTAATCGTACAATTTTTTGCTCACCGTTTATCGCATTTTCGTTTAATTTCTTCCATTTTCTTATATTATTTTCACCTAGTGCTACTGAGTATGAGATAAGGTAATACGGTAATCGAGAATTT
This sequence comes from Phlebotomus papatasi, assembly GCF_024763615.1. Lineage (NCBI taxonomy): Eukaryota > Metazoa > Arthropoda > Insecta > Diptera > Psychodidae > Phlebotomus > Phlebotomus papatasi. The sequence goes on along the minus strand of NC_077223.1, from coordinate 32,690,161 downwards.
GCGTAAGAATTGCAATGAAAATGCGTAAATTAACGAAATACGATGAGCATTTTACTGTCAATGTGATTCTGCCCTTAAAATAACAATTTTGATGGTATGGTGATGTTCAGCGGATGGATAAAGAAAAATTCCCCAGAAAAGCTATGTAAGCCATAGTGAGGAGCCCTCGACCTCGGAGCAGACCTACACTGAGAGAAATACGAAAAAGTTAAAATAACATTCCGGAAATGTTAATTTTACCCTGCAGTATTGATCCAAAATCGGTGTAAATATTATGCTTTTTAGGTGTATTAGGGATTGAAGTGACCCTTTTTCATATTAATTTTACCCTTAAAAAAGGTGTAAAATTAACATTAAAAAATGATGATATATTTTTACACATAAAAGGTGTTAAATTTATGGGTAAAAAAAGTTAATCGCATCCCCGTTTTTTCTCAGTGTAGTTGGCTGAATCAAATTGAGAATTTTGCCTTGGAGGGCCTTGAGATCCAACAGAAAGACCTTCCTGAAGTGGCGGAGGATCAAACAAGATGTCATGGGACTGCGACCCCAATAGGACTAAGCGGTTAAAAATGATGATGACGATGAACTGATCCATTTTTATGTAAAATTGTCTCGCATTGGCACATTTTGTGTTGGAATTACCCCAAGGGTCCCTACTCTTATCAAAACTTCAATAAACTTTAACTAATTCTATTTTATCTCTCAATTTTTTAGATAAAAAGGGCTTAACGATTTAGACTAAAAATACTTTGTGTAAAAATTAAAGATTATCTATTCTGAGTTATAGGCTAATGATGAGGATGACTTTGCCCTGCTGGATTTACTTTGCCACCGTGCTATTTGTAAGGTTTTTTTTTTAAATTCCAGAATTTAAGGAGAATCTTCACTGATTCTATCTTCTAACTATCATTTTCAATCGGTAAAGACTATCCTTAAGTGCTAGAATTAAAGAAAAGCTTATGCCCTAGACAGACTTAAGACTTAAGCCGAGAGACGGCTTAGTAGAAAGTGATGGAAATGCAGTTTAACCAGTATTTCGAAATAATTACACTAAGCCGTCTCTCGGCTAATCCTCATGTCTGTCAAGGCCCTTACCAACAGCAGTAGCCCGAGTGTAGTGTTTACGATCTACTTGAATTTCCAAAAAGAAGCTGCACTTTTACATTCTTTTCCACCTTCCATCCCCCGCGGATCATTGTACTCAACATATCTTCAAGTTTCAGACGATTTCTACGAAATTATGTCTCGCTGTTTGTCCGTCTGTCCGTTCGTCCGGCCGTTACATTTTGATTAATTTATTTTTATTTCCCATTATTTAGACCATTTGATTATTTCTTCGGTGAACAAGAATCCTAATTAATATTATATGGATCTCGTTCTCTGGAGTCTTATAATATAATAAGGAACAAAATGCTCATAAGCGGATCTACCCCAATTCTCCCTAAAACAATTAAATTTCTCGGCAATTAACAATGTATTTTATGACCTTTTCTTTCAAATATTTTGCGGATGGTGTTATATTCAGTTGTGGGATTTCGATTGTTATTGTGATCACACCACCGTGCGTGGAGGGTTCTTGCGCAAAAATCAAGTCACTTCAGAAAGAATGGCATCTCCTGTCCAATTACTTCCAATTATGCTGTCGAATCATGTGGTGTGGCACAATTTGTCGCATCATCAATCAAGTAGAACATGAATTAACCATTGATTTTTTTTTCCTCAAAGGTGCAGGGATTTATTCTTAGGCACATAAATTAAAGTCGATTCGTTTAGGAAAATATATATGGATCATCTTTGAACTTGCCTGACCTATTTCTTGTATCTCATTCAACTTTTTGGGGCGTCATATGTTGCACAGTCACAACATATGTAATTACATTCTAAATGGGTTTAATGCTTCTCTGGAGAGCTAGAGATAAGGGATTGGGCTAAATATTTGTGTCTGCGATAGTTTTTTTTTGGGGGGGTTGTTGAAAAAAAAAGAACTTTTGAAGGACAGCAAACATATTGTGAAGAGAAGCTTTTTTTGATTTTCCCTCGCTTTTCACATCCACGGAGAACTCTCTTTTTACTCACACATTTTCTCCACAACTGGGAAAATGTTTGTGGTCGAGCACTTGTAGGACAAGCGAGAAAAATCAATAAACCTCATATTGTGCTGAATTCAGTAGCAGAAATCACCTTATTTTCGGGGAAGTGAATTTTGCAGGAGCTTTTCGGAAGTTTCCACGGTGGATTTCCTGCCTTTTCACCGTTTTCCGAAGCATCCAAATTGTCTGTCACCTTTTTCTTGTCCTTCACAGCTCATAGATATATTTTTTTAATATCATGTAAAACCTTATGTTGGCATAGAAAATAACAACCAAAATCGAACACTCCGGCAGAATCAGTCAGAGCTTCTCTCTCTACACAACATTGCCACACGATAAGAAGGGTCGATAGGAAGGGATAGCAACATTAAATATAGTAAGGAAAATACTCAAATGAAATGAAAGTCAATTTGGTCTTCAATCACACAATTGTCCAAAATGCTTTATATATATTTTGGGAGACGATAAAAATTGCATAGATTCTGAAGGAGTTGTGTGAGGAAAAAATGAAAGAATCAAGTAAAAATGGTCGTGTGAAGTCGCGACGAGTTGGAGAACGACTGGATTGTCACTGGCGAGCAGCTGGTAAATGCAAAACTCACAGAAATTGGATGGGATGCCATCGTGAGAGTGAGGAAGACGGTTCTATGAGTCCTCTCTCAAAGGGGAAGTGAATTCGATAAAAGTCGACATCAAAAAGGACTAAAATTTCCAAATCTCTTAACAGACAAAAAGGATGCTGCAAAATAGAGAGAAAAAAGGCGAATTTTAGTGGATTTATTCATTCAAGTATTTTTGAATACCCCCTTACAATAGCAACCAAATGTGTGGTAGGTGTGATAAAAAATACAATAGCCAAAATTTGGCACAAAATTCAATGGAGCACATGACGTCAATTGTATTTGATTGGACATTTTAGGGCTGTCTCTATCAATCTAATTACTTTCCACATTAATGCATTTTGCTCCATGTCCGATTGTCGTGTTGCTATTTTTGGACCACATTGATACTATAGTAAATGTGTTTAAAAATTTATTTATAGCCTAATTGTTGGCAATTGCAGTATTTCTTCTCCAGGGGTCATTAGCACTGATTTTACTCAAACAATGTACGTTCATGTGTTAGTGTAGATGTAGATGGATATTTGCTGATCTGTTTTAATCTGAATACTCCCAACCCCAAGACTACGCAGGTAGAGTAAATGTCCTAATTCAAAACCATTTCCAGATGCTTTAACTTTGACAGAAGATTTAACACATTAAGTTCATATTTTTTCTGAAGAGAATTACATAAATTTGCTCCATGACTCTTCTAGAATGTTACTGTGTAGTGAAAATTCTTTAGACATAATTTGAAAAATTCTTAAATACAAGAAAAACACGCAAGTGTAAAATGCTTCTATTGGAAACATATTAATCCAAATGGAGACAAGGGAAAGTTTCTAATTAGAGACAAACAGTGTAACTGAAACCGCGACGACAGGCTTCCAAAACCTTGTTGAGTTGCGCTTCAGTGCAGGATTTGTTCTTTTCTCCTTTCTCATATAAAACAATAAGAAAATCTCCAAAAAAAATCATATCTGGTGTTTCTTATTGAAGCATTTGTAGACACTTCAGAAAAACCCTTTATGATCACGAAATAGGTAATTATTTCATTTGAAAACTTCACGTACCGTTAACATTATAGATTAACACTTAATTTCACATAATTCTGTCAAAAATATTACACAAATAATGTAAGAAAAAACGAATAAAGAACAATTAGCTTAATTGTGTTTTTCATTTGAAAACATGGTTGATAGATGAAAAATTCGATGGTGAAAAGGTACACTTTTAATTTTTCTGAGAAATTTATAAATTAAAATTTGTGAATATGAATTGATTTTCTCTTTATTTGGAGTAATATAAACTAAATAATGAAACTGAAATATAGAAAATAAATAAATAAAAATTTAATACTGCATTTATCATGGGAAAATATTATGTTTCCATTTGGAGTAGCGAAAAGTCTCCATTTGGAACAGGTTTTGAATTAGCTTAATTTACCCTAATGCTCAAAAATTCACAATTCATGAATATGACATCAGCTGAAAGGAGTGGCAAAACGTCCTCATACTCGTTAATACAAAGGCTCAAGTTACAAGTTGAGTACTACAATTCTTTCCAAAAACAAAAAAAAAAGATATTTATCGGAATCGATCAAGATCAATTAAATTTAATCAACTTACGTCAATGTAGAGTATCAGTTCATAATCGGTTGAAGCCGATTAAGAATTGACAGTATATCTAAGGCCTTGCAAATGAGTTCATCATTGTCCTAATATGCTCAGAAATAAATCTTCAAGAGTTAAATATCCTTTTTATTTACCAAAAAAAAAATATTTCAGTGTAATTTTCGTATTAAATGAAAATATGCACAAAATATCTCTAATACATCTAGAAATTAAATAAAAATGCACAATGCGTTTTCAAGGTAGGGTAAGAGCTCATAATTTTGGACAGTTTCTAAATTTGGACACATTGAGGGTAAAATTGGACACGAAAAATAAATTGATTAAAATTATGGATTTTTATTCCAATATTTGTTGAATAATGAATTCTATCTAAATATTTGTTCTTTATAGAAGATTTTAAGACTAAATATATTAAATTTTGATTATGATTTAAGTTAGAATTGCTTGACTTTAATGAATGATATGGAAAGATTCCGGGCTTCTTGTGACATTCTACGGTTCCCTACATAAACAGGATGAGGACTTGGTAAGATAGGTTCTTGAAATGGAGAACAATGGGCATCGTATTGAAGCGAATTAGCTGTCCAAATATAGAGCCAAGTTATCCAAATTTACAACCAATGTGTCTAAAATTTGAGTCTAATTCACCTCTACATATCAATCCATTTTTAAACGTATGAAGACTAATTTTAGTAAAAACAAAAGCGATAAAAAGGTTGCCAAGTTTCTAAATACCGCACCGGTTCGTTATCCGGATGATTGGGAGACAATATGACAGATGTCCGGTTCGTAATCCGGATGGATTTTTTGAATTTGTTCAACGTCTTGAAAATATAATACATGTTTTTTTATAGAATTAGAATAAAAGTTTTAAAAAAGCTTAAATGGACGTAATTAGAGAATTCTATGCTATTATACTTCATTTATTAAACAAAAACATAACAGGATAATTCATTTTCATTGCTGAAAACACGTACATACATGACCTCAAAATGATTTTAAATGTAACCGTCGATAACTCGTCCGGATTACGGCGATCCGGATTAGAGAGCTGGCACTGTAACTCTTCTGAGAAGAGAGTAACAAAAAAATCAATTAGTATTGAAAATATTGCACTTCAAACTTAAAACATTGATGCTTATAAGCACTCTGTCCAAAATTAACTCTTTCGCGTCTTTAGGGTAATGTCATGACTCGGGGAAAAAAGTTTTTTTCGGGTATTTACATTAATTGAAATCTATCTGTTCGTGCACGACATCATAATAGAAGGATATAAGATTTTTGGCTCATTTTCTCAAGACTCCAGTTAGATTTCAATTAATGTAAATAGCCAAAAAGAAACTTTTTTCCCCGGGTCATATATGACCCTAAAGACGCGAAAGAGTTAAGAGCCCTTACCCTACATGTTCCAGAACAACGGTTTTCACGCGAAAAACAAAGAAACAATAAAAGTTATGTTAACGATGGTAATGATGTCAAATTCAACTTATACGAGATATAAGTGGGTCTCTAAAACCGAAAGTTGCTATCTGTAACCGTTTGATGTCAATCTCTGGTAATGGTTTGGGGACTGGAGGTACTAGAAGGCTTATATTACTTTAATTGTGCGGTTCGAGGAATAAAAGCAATTATTCTGGCATGAAGTCCATTTATCATCAGTGCAGGCAACTTTGTAGAGTAATCAGTAAAAAATTAAAATAGAGTCAAGTGTGCTAATCCGGACGCTTCGCTATCTGGATCGTTTATGACTAATCCACTTAAAATAATATTTTTATTTTTATTTCTGTAATATAGTCACTATAGTAACATAACATAACTATTCAAGTTTGAGAATAAGCAAAAATAATATTTTTATCCATTAAATAAGTGAGTGTAATCAACTCATTTCAATCTTGTGCCAGCTGGGTTCTTCACTAAAAATCTTCTAACAGTGATATTTTCGCTAATGACAGCTTGTAGATTGAAAACATTTATTGCTTTTTTTCCTTGTGAAAAAAGTATTTTAAATCCAAAGGTTTAATTAAAAGTGAATTAGCGAAAAGGCGACCCAGTTAGTGCATGCAGACTTATTTCAGTATTATCATTTTTTTATAAATTTTCTTCAATATTTTTGATAATTCTTTTTATATTGTGTTTCTGAATGATACAGTGAATAATTCTATGGATTTAGAAGAAGTAAAAAAGAATTTCATCAGTCCAAAAACAAGCGTTTAAGTAGCACTCTTCGGAAAACGATCCAGTTACCCCACCTTACCCTACCTTACTTTTTATTTAAAAAAATGCAATGAGTTGATCGATTCTTAATCTCTGCCATAAATCACAGTCAATCTTCAAGTTCAGTCCATTCGCACTTAATAAATTTACACTGACAACGAAAGCTGAAATTGCTACCGTCTCGAATATTGGATCACCATGATAATTCAATTACTTTTCCATATCCTCCCAACCATGCAGTTATTAATCATCAACTCATCGTGAGCACAAAGCAAGGCCCAAATTGGAAATATCTCCATGGTGTAGTGAATTTCTGCGCGATATTTATGTGGGAAAAAAAACGTGTCGAATCTTGCCCATTTACAATTTTTATCCATTCACAATATTAAAATTGATCAACAATGAGTCAACTTCTCTTTTTTGCGGTGAATGATTTTTTTGCTAATGAAATGTGTTTACCTCATCGCGATCACGTCACAAGAGAAACATTATATATTTCTTAAATATTATTTTTTTTATTTATTCAAAAATTATTGGAAGAGGGGACTTTTTTGTACTAAAGAGACTCAGAAATGCCGTGGGTGGGACAGAGATGAAAAAGAATGTGCTGGTGGATGTAAGATGTGTGAGGTGAGAAAGATTGTAAATAGCACCCACATAAATTTGATCGGTTTCTTCGAGAAACTCCGCGAAGATCGTGCAAAAGTATTGGTTTTTCTTGACGGAGTTTGCGCGTGCGTCTCATTTCATGCTAATTTATTTGACTAACAATCTTTCTTTTCATGCTAGGGGCGAATGGGGCAGGTTCAATTTTTGCATTTTATCCTAATTTATTGATAGGGATAGGGTAAAAAAAATAAAATCAGATTCACCTGAAGCACCACAAAGTATCGTGCTTAATTGTGCTTAATAATGGTTACTTACCGACATTGAATTTTTTATGTCTAATTTTAATTTAAGACAGACCAATTTTGCAAAAAAATATCCAGACTTTGAAGAAATTATCAAAAACTACCCCATAGACTTAAAAAAAACAATTATTACTTTGTGTATAGTTTTCGCCTGCTTATTGTCTGCAATATATATACACCCCGCGATATATATACAGTGAGTGTCAATAGTTTGTTGCCTAATGGATGTTTGAGAAATCAAGTGAAAAAAATGATAGAAAAAAATACTTTTCCAAATTTTTCTTTTTGCAGATGAGTTCCTTGTAATCCGTAGATATTATTTATAGTTTTCAAAAAAAAATAATTAATTTTATTTCATATCAAAAATAATTGTTTTCCAAAAGTTGGTCATTTTTGAAAAATCAAAAGTTTGTTGCCTCATTAAAAAAACTAATTCAAAATGATGAAAACGTGCAACCAACTTTATGTAAACCGGTTACATTTTGAGCTTATGTCATTTGATAGGCAAATGGTGAATTTATACATTTTTAAGGCTGTCAATATTAAATATATAGGTGTAAGAGTGATGATAAATAACAAGAAATAATCAGTTTTTTGATAATTCATAATTTAGGTTATAATGGCAAATTACAAAAAGTTGAAAGGTGGGATATTGTCCAGAGATACTGCTGGAAGGAATCGGCGTCGCTTAATTGCCAAATTTTATGGAAATTCATGAAAAGTTATACATAAAATGGTCAAATATTATAGTTATGAGGCACGAGTACATCTGAAAAACGCTACTGGTAGACCCAGTATTTCGACTCAGAAAGTCGATAACCGCATTCTAGGTATCTCTGATAGTAACCCCATGATGTTTGCTTCAAAAATTCAGAGTCGGCTGGTTACAGAAGACATACAGGCTTCAAAACCAACCGCAATTTAATGAAAGTGGTAAGAATAATTACTTGGTTTGCAGGTTTCCATTGGTAAACAAAACCAATCTGGTTAAAAGGTTGTAAATTCACTTGGAGCATGCTAAAAACGTAAAAATACAACCTCTTACGCAGTTTGGTTTTGCTTACCAATGGAATCTTGCGAGCCAAGTACCTATTCTTATATTTTCTTTCATTTTGAGTTTGATTTTCGAAGCATTTGAAGCCTGTATGCCTTCTGTAACCAGCCGACTCTGAATTTTTGAAGCAAACATCATGGGGTTACTATCAGAGATACCTAGAATGCGGTTATCGACTTTCTGAGTCGAAACCCTGGGTCTACCAGTAGCGTTTTTCAGATGTACTCGTGCTTCATAACTACAATATTTGACCATTTTATGTATAACTTTTCATGAATTTCCATAAAATTTGGCAATTAAGCGACGCCGATTCCTTCCAGCAGTATCTCTGGACAATATCCCACCTTTCAACTTTTTGTAATTTGCCATTATAACCTAAATTATGAATTATCAAAAAACTGTTTATTTCTTGTTATTTATCATCACTTTTACACCTATATATTTACCATTGACAGCCTTAAAAATGTACAAATCCACCATTTGCCTATCAAATGACATAAGCTCAAAATGTAACCGGTTTACATAAAGTTGGTTGCACGTTTTCATCATTTTGAATTAGTTTTTTTAATGAGGCAACAAACTTTTGATTTTTCAAAAATGACCAACTTTTGGAAAACAATTATTTTTGATATGAAATAAAATTAATTATTTTTTTTGAAAATTATAAATAATATCTACGGATTACAAGGAACTCATCTGCAAAAAGAAAAATTTGGAAAAGTATTTTTTTCTATCATTTTTTTCACTTGATTTCTCAAACATCCATTAGGCAACAAACTATTGACACTCACTGTATGTATATATATATATATATTTTTTTTTTACTTCTTTATTAAATGAATTGCCTATTTTTTGGCTGACCTGCCTCTGGTTGCATTTCAGTAACATCTGGTACCGGATTGCGTCGTCGGGTGTGGGTAATCCTGGGGCCGTTGCTGGTCTCGCTTATTTCCTCTAAGTCAAATTGTTCTTATTTTACTTTCTCATGCTTCTCTTCTTATTCTATTTATTGATTGATTTCTGTAATCTTATTCTGTTTTTCTTTTTATATTTTTTGTCGCGGCTCTCTCTCTCTGGATACAACATCATCCTTTCATCCTTTACCAAATATTCACTAAACCACTACTGTTAATATTATTTTATTTGCATTATATATATATATTTCTTTTTTGCCTCCTCTCCCTGATTCCCTGACTGAACACAGTGGCAACAATACGTGCTCCCTGAGCCCGTTGCCTCTTTAACCCAACTCTGTTTCCTTGTGATGTGTCCGTCCTCCATGCACCCTCCTAGTGCCAAATGATGGCCTCATGCTTCTGGTTTTTCATTTTTTGTATTTTGTTTATTTATTGAATTATTTACTCATTGCATAATTGTACTGCAAACTACTCGATTGTATGAGTGGCATATACGGCCTATTGAACCAGGGTTTCTGCCGTTTACCTGGGGAGGCCGGTAATGGTAAGACGGCGGCAGACGCAACCAGGTTACAGAGTATGGGAATAAAATTTATCTATTTATCTATCTTATCTATTTTAAAAAACGTTTCGTACGGTAACGTGTGGTATTTTTGGACACTTTTTAGCACTTTCAAGTTTCAAACAGATTAACGACTTCTCAAATTATTTTTTTCTTTGTTGATACAAACATTTATGTTCCTTATGCTATTTAGAATAAGATTCTTACCGAAAAATGCTAAAAAATGCATTGTTTTTTACACAAAATTGCAAAAAATGTAAAGAAGTAAGAATGGTATATTTCGGGACAAACAAAAGTGGCTATTATGTAAATAAATATCACCGAGCCTGATTAATTTACCTTCGAGTGGATGGTCTAAACTTCACTTTTTCATAAAAAATTTGTTTAAATTCCATTTGTAAAGTGGTTCAAACTGAAAAAAACTGAGCACTGTTTATGTTAGCATCTGCAAAATTGACCGCACTAAAGATTTTGTAAAATATGGAATGTGACACTCACAATTCACACGTATTTCACACTTTAAATTAAATAAAATTTCAGAAATTTTATTTAATTTAAAAATATTAAGAAAACAAATATTTATAGGACTTTTGATGTGTCCAGAAATACCTATATTATGTCCCGAAAAGCACCTTGTCCAGAAATACCGCACGTTACCCTAGATCATTGAAATCAAAGAACATCTAATAAAGACTATTAAGACTAAGTTTTAGTTAAAAAAAAATTATGAAACTTTCATCTGATGAACATTTCAAGATCCTGCTTTGAAAGATAATTTATTCGCCTCAGTGATTGGTATTGCAAGCACCAAATTTGGCTATGCATTTCTTTCTTTCTCTGTCGTACACTAATATCAGAGAAGATCGTTAAAAACATAGACTATAGATTACAATGGGATAATTTGGAATGGTTTATTGGATTTTAAATTTTTTCACTGTGTTAGATATGCAAAAGAAATTAAAAAAAGACTAGGAATTACACTGGGAAAAAAGGGGGTGTGATTAACTTTTTTCCTCGTAACTTTAACACTTTTTAGGTGTAAAAATATATCAACATTTTTAATGTTAATTTTACACCTTTTTAAGTGTAAAATTAACATGAAAAAGACACATAACTTTAACCCATAATACACCTAAAAAGCATAATATTTACACCGATTTCGGATCAATACTGCAGGGTAAAATTAGCATTTCCGGAATGTTATTCTAACTTTTTCGGATTTCTCCCAGTGTACTGGTGAGTGTAATGCCCTACACAGATTTACAGCTTAAGCCGACAGACGGCGTAAGCTCTCAGCTTAAGCCGTAAGTCTGTCCAGCACATAAGGGTACAAAATAGGCTCAGGCTGATCCTTGAGAATATTAAGTCTGTTAAACTTGGCAGTAAAGGAAACTTATGCACCTGTAATCCATACTGTAATCCATTACCCAGGCGGACATTTCGTCCTTAGACGAAAATATCGTTAAATCATTCCTAATAACGGTTTTTCAAAGTCAAAAATTAAAAAAAAAACACTATATAGAAAGCGCATTTATCAAGCGAATGGGGTCATGTTTGCGCTCCTTGGAAAGGTCTTGGAATTTCCGACAAAATTTAACCTGTTCCAATCGGTTTTGAATCGGTAATGAACCGGTTCATAACCAATAAATAATTTTTATACGAAATTCAATTAAGTTACTTCTGAGGTGTATTTTGGGAAATATTTTGAGTGATTTATAAGTCGGTTCAAATCTATTTTGTGGAATCTATTGAGTGATTTATGAATTGATTTAAATCGGTTGTGTGCCGGTAAACGGTAAATGATGCGAAAGTACTTTTGACGCATAGCATCTAAGTCACGTGTTCGAGCATTTCGCAAAGCCTGGGACGCTTTGCCACCCCTTTTTGTAAAATATTCAAGAAGTTGAATGAGAAATTGATGAGTGAACTGCCCCGTTCCCACCTAGAAAATTGCAGTGGCGTCGATTGCGATCGTATATGATTTTTTCTTTGTTATGTTGTTCACTCACCTATCTTCTGTTTGGTGTGTCGCCCTCGAACATGTTCACCTCTAAAATGCTTGTAAGTGCCTGCGCGATGTTTGCCTAAAGAGTGCCAAATTGGGAAGTTTCTCGATCAATCTAGAAGAGACTGAGAGCGAGGGGGAGATCATACGGATTGGGCTTCAGTGATGTTGGACGCCAGTAAGACGGATTATTTGGCCACGATCGCCGTCTCTGGCATGAGTGATCGCGAATGTGTCTGAAGATCACTTATTTTCTGCAGTTATTTATAAATCTGATGTCTGTTTCGTCGTGAGATCGCAGTTAGATTTTGATATTCTTACACACTCCACCAGTGGTGAGTGATCAAAGTGGATATATGTTTAATACTCGCAACGATCGCCAAAATTTCCACTATACAAAGTGCCCAAAAGTGATATGGAAAAGTGCTTACATTGAAGTGATTTAAAAAGACAATTTAACAAATATCTCCATGTACACTGAATAAAGTTGAATTTATTACTGAACATTCACATTTTGTGATCAGTGATCTTTGTGAATTTTGCCTTTTTCACATTTCTTTTTGTCGTTGAACGCTATTACGCAATTGAAAGTGTATTATAAAAAAAAGGCTGAGAAATTGTGAAATCACAGAGAAAAAAGTGTTTTTTTAGATTAGAACGGAAAAGATAATTTCTAAATAGAAAAAAAAAGTGTAGACAAGATGAAATCGTCTGTGATAAATTCTGGCAATGGTGGTGGAGGGAATAGTGCACAACAGCATCCACAGACTGCTACCAATTCAGCTCCAACAGATGGAAATAATAATCCTCAGCATCAACAAAATCCCAGATATCCTTTCTATGTAAGTACACCTTTTGTTAAGAACATTCTTACTATATATAACAGCACGATCATGCAGACAACTCAAGGCTAAGAAAAATCTTTTGTCTTTTTGGTAGATATTAGAACAGTTTAAACTTTAAACTCCTGCGGGTGGTTAATGAAAAAAAGTGCGAGAGAATTCGAAGAGAAGAGTCACTTCTCATAATTGTTATTAATAGAAATTGTGGAATTTTCTGGGTCACACGGCGTGGAAAATGGCGTGAAAAGAGTAAAAAGATAGCAAGAGATTGTCTCAAATGAGTCATTGCCAAAGGGGTTAGTCAATTTATTGGTGACAGTGACAATATTGCTAACTAACTAAAGATGTTTGAGAGTGGGTTTTGCAAATTTAATACTCAATTCAATATACCCACATCTCTTGAAAATTTTCAGTGAACAATTAAATAAACAACTGTTGTGGTTTCTGTCGGGAGAGCTATATAAGCAAATGTATACAAGAAAACAAATATAATACGATTGAAGAAGATCACTTGAGAGCTTCTGTATTTATCTAAAGTTGTAGACAAAAAATATTTCAGCGGTGAAATATTTGATGAAACACTTATAATCATTCAAAATTTCTGTTATTGTTTTAAAAACATCATGGCTTCTTTTCTAAAATGGTTCTGGAGATGAAATTAACCCATTAGCTCATTTGTGCTGGACATATCTACGGTTTAAGCTAAGAAGAGGCTTTAACGTAATTATAATTAAAATCATGATTAGACTACATTCATATCAGATTCTGTAAGTCTGTCTAGGACATTGGAAGTAGATTACCAATTTAAATTAAGACTACCAAAGTATTCAAATTTAGAACTTTTGCATTGTGGAATAGGGTAAGGGCTCATTATTTTGGACAAGGTGCTCATAAGTATCAATGTTCCAAGTTTGAAGTGCGATATTTTAAATACTAATTGACTTTTTTGTTACTCTCTTTTCAAAAGGGTTGTTTAGAAACTTGGAAAGGGTTTATTGTCTTTGTTTTTACTAAAATTAATCTCAATACGTTTAAAAATGAATTGATATGTAGAGGTGAATTTGACTCGAATTTTGGACACCTTTTGGCTATAAATTTGGACAACTTGGCTGTATATTTGGACAGCTAATCCGCCTCAAGAGGATGCCCATTGCTCTCCATTTCAACAAGCTATCTTACCAAGTCCTCTTCCTGTTCCTAAAAGAACATTAAGATAGAATTCATTATTCATCAAATATTGGAATAAAAATACATAACTTTAATCAATTTATTTATAGTGTCCAATTTTATGCTCAAAGTGTCCAAATTTAAAAACTGGTCAAAATTATGAGCTCTTACCCTATGTTCTACGTATGAAAAATCTTAAAGGAAAAAAATCTAGCGCTTCTAGTTTCCCGAAACTATTAACAAAGAAAAGCTGTTACACGCTAGAGAAGGAATCCTTTTCACTGTTTTATAACAATTTATCAGCAATTTTACAAAAATAATACTGTACTGTAATATTGCATAAAATGAAAATTAAAATTTTCTAAAAATTCAGGATTGAAATGAAAAAATTTCAGCTTTCAAAAAATATTACAATCTTCCTTTATTTATCCATATTGTTGAATTTATTGTTTAAAATAAACGTGTTTGCAATTGTTGTTAGATTCTTTTTTCCTTAAAATGAAAGTGACTCAGCTTAAAAACATATGGCATTACATTAGAATAAAATGATGTTAATTTTCGAAAGTTTTTAAATGAATATTAACAAGAAAAGAAGGATTTGCGGAAAACTATCAATTTTTCAAAAGCCTTATTAAGGGAGTTTCCTAAATTACAAATTCAACAGAATCAAGAGTGCAAACTGAAAAGCAATGAATGAATTAAATTGACACATTTGAAATAAGTACTTTCAAAGATACACAGACGCAAGAAAAGGAGAACCTATCAGGTTTGCAAACGTCGGGCTAATATCGAAAAGTTTGAAATGTGTTTTCTACTTTTCTCATTTTTACGATTTTATCAAATTGGCGAGAAATATTCCAAAAAGAAAATTTACTGACCAAGTGAAACGAATCAAGACTTTCCTCTTCAGTATTAAATTCTTTTCTAGTTGAACTAAATTAGTGATATTTTCGGAGGGGAAACTCCATCCGTATGCGACAATATAATTTTTTGGAGTTTTTTACTCAACAATTTGAATTGTCCTCGAATAATGGAAGAGTGTCTGGTGCATCCGTTTAAATCTTTAATGAAAATATACCCAACTAAACCCACAGATCTCTGACAATAACTCGATCACTGAGAAAGTGATTTCCACTATACTAAATACTTAACACACCTGGCGACTTTACCAGCTCCCTGCATAGATCATTGCCCTAAAGTCCGTCCTATCCGAGGCATCTTGCGAGTTTTCGTAACAATCAGGCTTTTACGGGGGGGGGGGGGGGTTGTTAGCCCCTCGCCCAACCTTCTCTAGAAGAACCAGATCCCTTGTTCGTTAGCCTCAGGTTTTGTGACATCCCACGGTTGTTGATTCTTCGGTTGGTTACCCACTCTTCTAAATTCTATCACTCACCTAAGTATACCGGAGCTTATCAGGCATCTGGCCCACTTGGAGGTGAACATATAGGAATTGAGGAGTATAGGCTATGTATTGCATTACCCCTCTCTTCATTTAATTCCAAACAATTTAATCACGCATTTTAGTAATGTATTAAAATATTTATAGCAAAACATCAAAAGCATAGTCGTTTCTTTGCTTTAAAAAGGCACACAACAAAAACAGTTTTAAAAGTTTAAGGAATAAAAAAAAATAGTTAATCTTGTTAATTTTAGGGTTTGTAATTCAGGCAACCCCCTTTAAGAAGGGATTAAAGAAATTACTCAATCAGAAAGATTAATTTATTGATTTATTTTAAATTAAGAAAAAAACATTATTATTATGAATTTCTTTACCTTATTTTTCGTCACAAAAAAATTTAAAGACTGTTAAAGCTAATATCCTGGGTACCTCGGAATTAATAAAACAAATTAGGCAACTGTTGAAACCGATTTTATATATTTTCTATGGACTTACCAAGACTAAAGAAATACGGTAATATTCGGTCAAACTTCAGAATAAAGATTAGGCAGAGAGCACTCATTCGAAAAACCTAAAGTTACTTTTAATACAGTATAAAATGAGCTTTCATAAAATGGAATAAGTATATAGTGGATGTGTATGCCACGAAATTCAGTATGTACGAAGCTACAATATCTTACACTGTTTTTTATGGATAAGGATAAGTGGGCACCTTTGAATTGGAGTACCATTAAAATAAGGATTTTTTCACCTATTATTAAATGAAACGAAACATTATTTGAATTAAATTTAGCTTTACATTTGGTTCGTGGAGCTAAATTAATTAAGTTCAATTCCATTTAAAAATAGTGGAAAGAGCCCTATTTCAAGAGTTCCCCAATTCAGGGTTTCCGTTTTTCGGTTTATTCCAGTTCCTCAATACCCCGAAATCTTTAAGAATAAGAAATATTATTTATTTTTGGAAATTTATTAAATTATTTGCCCTTAGTGTCGAATCCTAAGCTAACATTTTTTGAAAAAATCTTATTTGATAAGGGATTAGGGAGTTTAATGCATACGGCTGAACCTTAGGTCTGAAGCTCGTATAACTCGTTATCAAATTAATGTTTATTTCTGTTACTGTGTTATCACATTTGCACATTAAAATTTTAATGTGATTCACATTAATTGTCGCTAGTGAGAGTCCAAAAGTATAATTTGTGTGTTTGAATCATTTTATATTCAAAATTTGATCTATTTGTTGATAAAAAGGTAGACTTTACCCGCAAAATTTGATATAAATTGATTTATAGCATAAATGCGAAAAATTAATGTGATTTTCTCATTAATTTTTTAATGTGAAAAATATTTATGCTTTAGGTAAACTTAAACTTATTTTTGCAGGCCAAGTCCACTTCTTTATCAATAAATAGAAAAACCCCAAATATTAAGTGACTCAAAGACACAAATAATATATTTGGACGCTCACGAGCGACAATTAATGTGAATGACATTAAAATTTTAATGTGCAAGTGTGATAACGCCGTTAGACCCACCAAAAAATAAAAATATAAATAATATCCTTTTTCTTTTGTGAAAGAGCGCTTTTTCCATAAAAACCCTAAATAGACAAACAACTAAAAAGGAATGTTTAAGATGTAGGTACTCACAAAAAGGAAGTCACCGTATTGAGCTTTTCACTGATGATATTTAAGAATTTATCTTTTCATTTACTGTACACTTCATCACTACATACTATCTACTTCAATTCTTGACTATGAAATTTATCCTGACCTAAAGAACTGTTAATTAAATTTTATTTTTCTTATTGATGAACAATGAAAAAATTCATGGATTGAGAAAACTTGATTTGACTTCAATTTTGGAATTTAATTGATTTCCTTCTTAGGAAAATAATCTATTAGTCCGTTTCTTACAGTCTACATTCTAAAGTTGCGGCAGATGTACCGTAATTACGGGTGACTCAAAAGAGAAATAAGAATTTGAAAAATATAAGAGAAATGAACATTTTTGCTATCCCACTAATGGGTTAATTTTAAAACTTACAATGATCGCATAATACACTTCAAATATCTCGAAGCTTTAAGTTTAAATTTCTATTAACTTATTAAATTAATTTTTTTAAGGCATATAAGGCTAAACTAAGCTCTATGTTTTGTAATAATAATAAACTGTTTTATACAAATACGAAAACATTTAAAGTAAGTTAAATAAATTTCGAATCAATTTGATTTTACTATACCACATTTTTGCGTAAGGAAAGGAGGGAAGGATGGTCTACACCGATCCGATCTACCATGACCGCCGATCGGTGAAGACATTCTTAGGTGCTATAATTGAAGAAAAGCTTACAAAAAGCAGGGGGAGTTAGTCCTGGAGGACACAGTTACTCGTATTTACGGTACTAACATTTATTATTAAATGTAATTTCTCAAAAAAACTTTCTTTTATCAAAAATTTCCAATACTCAAGACCTTAAATTTCAAAATAATCCTTAATTTTATCTGATTTAAATGTTCTCGATTTTATTTTTCAATGATAACTCATTTTTTGGTTCAATATAAAATTATAATTGTATAAAGAAACAGATGAGTAAGGCCTTATCGACTCTTAAAATAAACATATTATTTCAATACTCCAAGTTTAAACTCTGTGTGAGATAAAGAAAAGCTCTCCATCCTAAAATATCTTAATCAATTCACTTTTTACAGGACTTTGACATGGATGATCCACGAGACTTTTTCACAAATCCCGCTCTCAGATCGAGACTCAATCGGATGCGCAATCCGTGGAATGTAACTTTTGGTGCGCCAAGAAAACGCCGTGGTTCAAATCAGGCCCAGGAAGAGGAAGACAGTGGCTTTGTGGAAGATCCACATGATAGTTTTTTCAGCAAATTCGATCCTCACTGGAGCGAAGCTGCTCAGTGGCCAAGGATTACACTGAGAAAACGCCAGCCGAGTGATCATGGGGCCAGAAGTGATTTCTTTGATTATTTCCCAGCGGAATTTCGACAGTATATTCCAGACGATTTTGGTTTTCATCATCCACCAATGCCCACCATGCATCAACATCCTACGCCACCGCGTCAGGCGCCCCCGCAGACTGCAGAGAAGCCACGTTTCTGTGACGCAGCGATGCAAACAGATGAGGACCCACCCACGATCGAGGGAGCATCACACACAGGTAAACAACACACCTATTTGATTTATATCAAGTGTGAAATTTACCCACACTTGAGACACAAAAATCAGACTAAGAAGAATCATTTTTGCGGAAAGGTTGGCAAGCAAAATTGCTTTACCTATTGAGATTGGTTTATAAATTACTCACAATCACCCTAAAATTGCGTAGAATAGAAGCAATTTTAATTGAATTCTCAATTTAATTATCCACTCACTGAAGATTTATTACCGACTTGAAACGATTTAGGCTTGTTCAAAATTTCAGCACTGTACTTTTACTTCATCAATTCCAAATAATTGGATTTTGATCCTTTATAATTTCTTCATTCTCAAACATGAATTGCTAACTTGGTGATGCTTTTGCATCATCTGCGACAAAATGAAGAATTAAATCTAGCATCATAATATTGTTAAAACTGCGCAATTTTTGGTTTTAACTTTCGTTCTTGAAATAATAATAAAATATGTCTTAAGGCCTCTACACATTGGAAGCAATTTTTGTCAAAAATTGCTTTGTTGAAGGAAATTGCATGCAATGCTGCAGGTGGAAACCTCAAAATTCTGTCAAAAATGCAATTTTTGACGAAAATTGCTCCCAATGTGTAGAGGCCTTTACTCACGTACCCTTATGGACGAAATATTCTCCTAGATCTCTGAAACATATCTTGACACAAAATAGTTGAACTATCTTTGAGATATCGAGGATAAATGCTACATTTTTGAATAATACACGTGGGGGGGGGCAGGTTATCGAAAATCAAGAGAAAAGGGACAGATAATCGTAACCGGCTTATGTAGGTGAGATTCTTAATGTGAGCTAACTCGGAGTGCATGCAAATTCGATTTAGAGCTGAAGTGGGGGGACGCCATTCAGTTATCTTGAATCAAATTCTTGAAATTATACAAATTTTGTATTTAAACCAAAATATCAAGGATTTGGATGGAGTGACATAAAAGTGATATATGGGTAAAATGTAGACCAGAGTTCTCTATAATTTTGCTGAAGAACTTGATGTCATTGATTATTCAGAAGCCGAAATAATTGAGGTTGTTTGTTTCTGAACTCATTTTTTCGACCAGAGCGCCCCAAGTGTTCATTTGGTGAACTTCAACTATATGAAAGAATTGTTGTATTTTGTGAGACTTTCCATTTAAAACCCTATTTTAAGTGTCTTGGTCGAGAAGAAGTAGTCAAACTGGCATCTGATTGGTTTTAAAGCCTTATTATGGGAAATGTCAATTTTTTTTACACTTGAACGGCAAAATCGGAGAGATAGCGTAGTCTGAGCGGAAAATTATGTATGGACGAAATGTAGACACGAATGTCCTCTACAATTATGTCGAAGTTATCATCAAAACCGGTTCAGCGATAGTCGAGATAATTGAGGTTATGTGGTATTGAAATTGGTTTTTCGACTGTGGCGCCCCTGGTGCTGGTTCCACGAAGTTCAAGTGTTCTAGAAAGTTATAGCATTTGATGTGATCTTTCGTTTGAGCCCTCACTCATCAAAATCGGTTGAATATAACCGGAGATATGACGTTTTGAATTTCGTGAATTTGACCCCTCATATCTCCGGTTCTGTTATAACCACAGCGCACTCACGCCATGATGAATTTGATGAATTTTGACGCTATCACAGCGCCACCTGTGGTAACTTTTTGAACTTCCATCTGAAAGTGCTCATCGAGACGAAACCAAAAACCCAAAATTTAGCTCAAAATGTTAATCAGAACCGGAGATAGAGGCTATCGATATCTTTCTTAGTTTTGGGAGCTATTAAGGTCCAAAGACCGGACGGACGGACGGACGGTCGGACGGGCGGGCGGACGGGAACGGCTTTTATATTCGTGATCAGGAAGTGTCAAAACACGTTTTGGCAAAGTTTGGGCGTGATCGAAAGACATGTAATTTTGTTAGGATTATAGTAGGCGAGATTGTTAAGAATCTCACCTAATAAAGTTAACAATTACACAAAGTTTTTACACAACTATTGTTATAATAAACAACATATAATTTAGGGTCTCGGTCAAAATCCCGAAAGCCAAAATTTTGAAAAGGTCAAAATTATTCGAACAATTATTCGAAATATTATTCAAAGGCATGAAATTTCAAAGGGAGAGCACTTTCTTCTGTTTTATTTATGCATTGTTTTTAAAATAATTTGAATCCTTTGAATCCATTTAACACAACTCCTTTGTCCGTTTTAGGATATTCCAAATAATTTTGCATCTATTTGATTTTATCCTAAATGATCAATGAGGGTAAAATGTATCAGAACGCATGGGGCAGAACAACACAAAATCTGCACTACACAATTCTTTCTTGACCACTTTGTCCCAATTCGCCTTTTCTGCTTTTTCTAAAGTGAAGAGATTCTTCTTAAATAAATATCTTTGAGAATATATATTTCTCAATAAGTTAGAGAAAAATGGTTTGAGATAAAGTTGCTGAGAATTAAATTTCCCATAAAAAAACTGCTAAAAAATATTTCTTTCATTTACGAAATTTAGTAATTAGTGTCTTTGACAAAATCGCAAAAAATCATTTCATTTTGGGCCTTCTTCGAGATGTTACCTCATAACTGTTGTAATTTCCTTATAAGGAACTATAGTGAACATGTTGATCTAGAATTCTGTAAAATTATTATTAAAATTTTTAGGGAATTTTGCTTACAGGTGATGTAAAATTATTCAAAAATCGGTACTTAACCGGTTCATTACCGATGAAGACCGATACAGCCAGGTTCAGAATTTCAATACCTTTCCAAAAAAATCTAAATTTAACCAAATCGATTGAAAAATGGACCCTCCAAAGTAGTTGACCTTTGAACTTTAATAATTCAAAATGGCGAATTTTCCGGTCATAGGTATGTTTGGGCGAAATGTTCACCTGAACTAACTCTAAAACATATCCGCAAATCATTGAAAAAGCTTGGGCCAATTTTGAGAAAAACTGAAAAAAAACATAGTTTTGGAGGGAATAGAGAACGGGTGCACTGAGAAAAAAGGGGATGCGATTAACTTTTTTCCTCGTAACTTTAACACCTTTTAGGTGTAAAAATATATCAACATTTTTTAATGTTAATTTTGCACCTTTATAAGTGTAAAATTAACATGAAAAAGGGTTAATTTAACCCCTAATACACCTAAAAAGGGTAATATTTACACAGATCTCGAATCAATAATGCAGGGTAAAATTAACATTTCTGAAATGTTATTTTAACTTTAGCGGATTCCTCTCAGTCAGTGTGGGGAGAGGAAAACAAAAACGTCGAGAGATTTTGTTTTTTTTTATTGGGGGTCATCTAAGATTGGTAGTCGATATCTCTTACCGTTTAAGCTCCAAAACAGTAACAAGTTGAAAAAAAGACGATTTATAACTGCTCTCTTTTTGAATTCGAGCAGTAAAATACTGCAATTGTTTGTAATCCAGCAAATCCAGTTAGATTCGGGAACTAGCTGATTTTTCTTCAGAATTTCTAAATACAATAATGCTAACAAAATTAATTTAAAAAAAAAATAATTAATTGAATTTCTTTTTAGTGCCAGAAGCATCAACACAAACAGAAAATGGTTCAGCACCTCTGAAGCAGCATGGGCTGCGGAATACGGTGGATCTTGGGCAGAAATCGCCACCAGAGGAGAGAGCTGAACGTGCCAAGAGTGCCCCGCCAGACTCAGAAGGTCAAACGACTGAGACACAGACTAAAAGTGCTGCTCCACAGCCGGAGGTGCATCAGGCACCACCACCTCCTCAATCACCATCGCAAAATGTCCGGCATATTCCAATAATTGTGGAGCGGAGTGAGAAGGTTCCACCACCAGCTCCTCAGCCACCAAAACGAGGAGTGTCACAGAAGAAATTTGTACTGAGGCCTCAGGGAGGAGTTCAAGCGGATGTGGGAACATCTCCACCTCCTGCTCAGCAAACACAGCCTGGACCAAGTCCTCAGGTGCAGGAAGTGCCTATTCAGGTACCTCAGGGACCTCCAACGCCCTCAGCTGAGTCTATTGCGAAGATCCAGCAGATTCAGAAGGAAGTGCTTGAACTTATGTTCAAAGTGGAGGCATTTCAGGGAACTTCACGAGCAGACAAGGAGTATTTGTGGCTGGATGAGATGCTGACGAGGAATCTGCTCAAGTTGGATACTATTGATACACAGGGGAATGATAGTATAAGATTGGCAAGGCGTGAGGCCATCAAGTGCATTCAAGCATCTTTGGCTGTTCTGGAAGCGAAAGCTGACGGTACGGCTAAGATGGGGCAGGAAAATGAAGAAAAACCTGCTGATGATGCTTCAAAAGAGCCACAGGAAGAGAGTAAACCCGAGATTCAGCAGGAAGCAACACCAGAGAATGATTCAAAGCCACCAGAAGTTGCTGAAAGTGCTCCTGAAGAAGTGGACAAGTCGAAAATTCCCATTCCTCTGCCACCAATTGAACCACGTGCAGAGGAAGTGACCAAGAGTGAGGAGGAAAATGATAAACAGCCCGCAAAGGATGATGAAGAGGAGAAAACTGCCAATGCCGAAGAAAAGCCCAAGAAGAAGAAAGTTGTGAAGAAGGTAAACAAGAAGGAAAGCAATGTCGATGAGAAAGAATCCACGGTACAGAATGATAATCAACAGACGTAAATCTCTCTGAGGAATTTTCATCTGATTCACACTCCTTGGTCTTTTTTTTTTCTTCTCAACATTTGGCACATAAGCATAAAAAAAATTCTTCTATTTACTTCAACTTCAGGCTTTTATCTATACAGAGAAATATTGTGAGTTTATTTTTGGTAACACGCAGAAAAGAAAAAAAAAACGAGTAAGAGAGAGAGTACGAATGGTCTTCTGACGAATTGTGCGAAGAGATACATTTTATTAATAATTTCATGGGAGTCTGAGGATTACTCTGGGGAATTCCCAGATACAATAAATGTGTGAATCTTTGTCATTTTTATCCACCCACGCAATGTCGGTCCATGAATTCTGGGATGAAAACCTACTTTTTGGACAAAGAGAAAGTGATTCTTGGCAGAAAATCAAACAAGAATAAATACCATAAATACAATACGCAGCTAATATTTTGCAAGGAAATAGTACTGAACCCGTTGAGAGAGCTCCGTTATGAAAGAATGGTCACATGCCCCCTAGATAGGAAATACTTTGATTAAATAAAATTAAAATTTTTGACACTTTTTTCTATATTTTCTGTTTATTCCTATTCTTTGTTTTTTAATTTTAATCATGGTTTTCGGAAGGTTCTATGCATAAAAGTTTGACAAGATTTCAAACGTTTCAAACACTTTGAAAATATTCTTTAACTCTTTAAAGACGAATGGGATACCGGTGCCCCAAAAATAACAACTAATTTTTCGGACTATTTAAAGGACAAAATACTTTATAAGTAAAAAAATGTTTTTGGTTTTGGGACACCGGGGTCCCACTCGTCCATAAAGGGTTGATCTTTGGTTTTTGAGTTTATAACGGTTTATAATCGATTCAAATCTAGCAGATAAATCAGTTCCAAACGAGCGGAGATTAACTTTGAATTACCTTTTTTAAGAAATCATAAAACGAATCAATTTCACACTGAGAAAAAAAGAGGATGAGATTAACATTTTTTCCTCAGAACTTTAACACTTTCTAGGGGTAAAATTAACATGAAAAAGGGTAACTTCAACCCCTAATACACCTAAAAAGGGTAATATTTACACCGATTTTGGATCAATTATGCAGGGTAAAATTAACATTTCCGGAATGTTATTTTAACTTTTTCGGATTTCTCTCAGTATATCAATCTGGATCCTGTTGAAAATTCCGAACGCAATAATCCCGAACGCCAAAATCCCGAACGCCCAAATCCCGAAAAGGCCAAAATTCCGAATTAGAAAAAGTATCAGCTTCTTCCGCGATTGCTGGAGACAAAGGGAAATGGTCCATGTTTTAGGAAATTATTCCGGAGGGTGGAATCACCACTTCTCGCTAGTGCCCCACTTTTCGCCACTTATATTGAAATCGCTATTTTTCGAGATTTTGGAAATAAATGATTCTTTGTATTTTTACTGCTGCTACGTATAGAGTCGAAAAATAATAATTATTCGTTTTGGATTTACGATTTTGAGCATTTTTTAGAGTAATATTTTTAGCAAGTGCATCGAATCCAATATTTCTTACCAAATATAACTAAATGTCATCAAATTTTCATCAAGCAAAATATACCTTTCTAGATAAATAATTTGTCTATGGAATATTTAATTACACTTGTAGAATACATACAATTTGAAGTTAGTTAATTAATATTTCATTTTATATTACTTTTTTATAAAAATGTGGCATGGCGAAAGGTTTTAGTATTCCGGAATTATTTTAAGTACCACTTGTCACCATCTCTTTTCAATAGGCGAAACTAACTTCACTTCGTAGATTCTCAGTTGTCAAATCTTTATTATTTACTTTCTGCAATAGACATGTAATTTGTTTTCTCAGATAAAAGTGAAGAAAATCATTTAAAATGAGTAATAATAACGTGATTACGAGGAAAAAGAAACTCTGTATGTATCCTTTTTATAACATTGCCTAAAATAGTCGAGTTTGGACCTTTGCAAGTGGGTGACGAGAAGTGACGAAAAGTGGTAAAAAGTGGCGACGAAGTGGTTAGTTTTGCATTGTTAATAAAAATCAGTTTTTTTAAGAAGTCCAGCGTTAAATTCTAGGACTATTGTTTTCACGAATCTAGAGCCAATACTTCTAAGTAATTTTGTGTCAAATTTGGGATATCTTATAATAAGAGTTCAAAAGTTATAATAGAATTAATTCCTCTTTTTCCTAAACATGGCGATAAGTGGTTACTCCACCCTATATTATCCACCGTGTGATTATTACAATCGGTTCGAATTTGTTGAAAGTATCCCTGGTACTAGTATTAGTAGGCAAATGCAGAAGGCATGAGCTTTGTGGATGAGAGACCCTCGGTTCGATCCTTGATTGAATCCCGTACGGTGATTAACCCTTTAAGGACGATTGGGTCACCCGTGACCCAAAAATAAAATTTTTCCTACGGCTTTCTAAAGCTGTATTTTGCTCTAAAAAGTCAGAAAAAAATTTTTTTATGACCCTCGATTTTTGACCTTCTCGTCCTTAAAGAGTTAAATTGGAAACAATCTTACTATCTAACTTAATAAAAAATAATTTAAAGCAAGGGATAGTCTTTGCAGTTTGGGACAGGGCGCATATAAGCATCAATGTTCTAAGTTTAAAGTACAATATTTTCTATACAAAATCAAGCTATTGTTACTACTTCCTTTTCAGAAGTATTATTTCGAACATCACTAAACAGTTTATCGTCTTTGCCTTTTCTAAAATTAATTTTATTATGTTTAAGGGCAGAATCACTTTGACAGTAAAATGCTCACCGTATTTCGTTAATTTACGCATTTTCATTGCAATTCTTATGCAAATTCTCGATTACCGTATTACCTTATCTCATACTCGGTAACACTAGTTAAAAATAGTTAAAAAAAACAAAAATAGTTAAAAAAAAAAAGACGAAAATAATATAAGAAAATTGAAGAAATAAAACGAAAATGCGATAAACGGTGAGCAAAAAAAACTGTACGATTAATTTCTCTTACAGTTTTTTTGTTCTCCGTTTATCGATTTTCGTTTCATTTCTTCAATTTTCTTATATTATTTTCACATAGTACCACCGAGTATGAAATAAGGTAATACGGTAATGAAAAATTTGCGTAAGAATTGCAATGAAAATGCGTAAATCAACGAAATACGGTGAGGGCTTTGACGGTGACGGTGAGCATTTTACTGTCAATGTGATTCTGCCCTAAATGTGATTCTGCCCTAAAAGTGAATAAAATAGACATACATTTGACTGATATTTGGGACACCTTGTTTGTAATTTTGGACACTTTTTAATTTGGCACAGTTGATTCGTTGTAATAAGATGGCTATACCCGACCATATCGAGAGCCAAACTTACCAAGTTCTCTTTCTGTTTATGACAAGAGACCGCAAATGTTCTAAGGAACCTAGAACCAAGAACCCCTTTCGGGGCTCTTTTAATGCTTTTTTCCACGGTTTGCGGAATCTTTGTTTTTTTCCATTTTGTTATTCCCAGTTTTTCTCTGGAATCTTTTCTTCGGTAATCCTTGGTTTTTGGAAACTTTGTCTTTGGAAATCTTTTCTTTCATACATATATTTTAATCAAGTATATTTTATTAAATAAAACAATGAAATTAGAACGCTGTTTTTTTGAAGTTTTTAGTTTCGTCCTTTGGGACAAAAGGAAATTTTCTGTGTTTTGGGAAGTTATCAGTACAGTAGACTCTCGCTCAATCGGCTCTTTTTCAATCGGGCGAAAAAAATTTGTTGACGATTTTCATGTTTGATTTTAAAGCAAATTTATCCAAATTCGTGATTCTTTACACTACCGTTCAAAACATTAAATACACCTGGTTTGGACCGGGAAAACGCTGTAATATCCAGTTCTATTGACTGAAATAGTTTCACATTATAAACCTAAGAACAGTTTTAAACAAGATTTGAGAAAATACATGAGCTACAAAATTTATGATTTGAGGATCAGTCAAAAATTAGCTTTTTGGACAA
Source organism: Phlebotomus papatasi (assembly GCF_024763615.1). Taxonomy (NCBI): domain Eukaryota; kingdom Metazoa; phylum Arthropoda; class Insecta; order Diptera; family Psychodidae; genus Phlebotomus; species Phlebotomus papatasi. Next base: position 32,662,967 of record NC_077223.1, on the reverse strand, counting down.
AAATGCAAAAGTAGCCCCACATTCTAAAACTGATCTAATCTTTTAATAAACATTTAATATAAGCTAAATACTATTAGTAAATATTATTAAGAGTCAGAAAAACTGAAAATATGCCGAGGGAATATTTTTGGTGCGGATTGTGAACGGTTACCGGTGTGATCTGTTTTGAAAGGGGTTTCTTCTTTAAATATCAAAATTTCCAGCCCAAATTCTACTTTATCATATATCTTTTATTATTTTTCAAATTGCTTCTTATTACTGTAGCAATTTCATTATTTTTAATTCCTTATTTTATTTAAAAAAAAAAACATGAATAAAATCATGAAATTTAGTTCTCCTCGAAGAATCCTTCTTTAGTTTTGATAAGCGCCTCACATATTCAGGGCATCCTGTTGATCAAATTTTTCAAAATGTCAGAAGAAACATTTTAGGGGCGTGACCTAAATTTTCATATAAACGAAAGCATTGTTAAGTTACTCAAGAATTTAGGGGGATAGTTGCATAGTTCTTAATAAAAAGACTGTGTTATTTATCAAAGATTCAACGAAAAAAAAAAACAATATTATCTAAAACTTTCCAAATTGAACAAATTCCTAAGACGTCCAATTTCTTCCTTCGACTTTCGTAATTTATTAAAAAAAAAACACCCAAGAGCCATGGAATTGTCCAAAAGTTCGATTTCACTTTAACACAATTCAAGACCGATAATGCTGTAAAATTTCGCCATCATCAATTGCAAAATAGAAGAGAAAATAATTTGCAAATTTACTATTAATTTTAATTTATTTGAGAAACCACACACTTTAGAGCAAGTTAAAGCTATATAATTGTACTTTTTAAAACATGATCTACTGTTGAATTTTTGTGTAATTTCTAAAGTAAAATAAATGAAAGAAAAATTAAAAATATACCTATTTTTTGGAGAGAGTTTGTTCTTCAAAAGGCGGCCTTTGTGGTGAGATATTCTTGAGACGAATTGGTGGTTGTGTACTTTTCCCGGAGCTTTTGACGATCCATGAATCTCTTTTCACGCTCAACTTTCCTCTTCTTGAACAAACGATCATGCACACGCTTCATCTCCATGATCTCCTTCATCTCCTCCTTGTCGTCATCTGTCATATTCAGACGCAATACCAGGGCTCGACGACCATCTGACATGGGCTGACTGTAGGAATTGAAATTCTTGAGGCGTTCAGCTGGAGCAACTCCACGCTCCACAACCAGAACAATCCTCGCCCACTGTCTCTGCCACTCATTGCGCGTTTCAGCGATCTTCTGGTACGTATTACCCATCATGGCGATCAACATGTTGACCAGTAGCACCGCCACAATTACCATGAAAATCACAAATAGCACTTTGCCCTCTAATTCATGATTTGTTAGCTCCATTGCGGGATAGTAATCCCCAAAATTTCCCAAGGACATTAGAAACATAGCCACGAAAGATTCCATAGGTGAAGGAACTGGATTAGTCTGGCTATCATCGATACCTTCTGGTGTAGAAGGATTGTCGAAAGACAGGAATATGATGTAGTAAGCCTGAAAAATCACACAAAAATACATACCAGCCTGGAGTTTTAATTTGATCTCAATCCCACCTGCGAGAAGCCCATCACGAAGACAAGGTAGATGGAGACAAATCGCAGGAGATCTCCCATCACCATGCGATAGATCATCACGACGAAGGGTCCGACTGTCTTAAAACCGCGACAGAAGAAGAGAAAGTACGGCGCTGTGGTGAGCATTATCACCACAATAAAGTGATCCTCAATTTCAGTTGAGCACGAGAGTCTCAGCCATGGCATGACCATCATGAGGCAGCAGGAGAATAGGAACATCACCCGAGAAGGTGCTGTCATCTGTATTGATAAAAAAAGGATTGGGGATTGAAAAATGGGCGGTAAAGCGTTTCAGGCATTGCGAAGTAGTGCTCAAACTTGTAACTTATGCTATATACCCTAAAATATACGATATCACAAGAGTAGTACCGTAGATGCAGGTGGTTGCACCCTGAACTCTTACTTTTTCTAAGCTCTTCTTTAATTCTAGTACTTCAGGATGATCTTTAGACCATCCTATAAATGCCCTTGTGCTTGTGGTCTCTGAATCATCCTTAACCCATTCCTTACCATGGTATTATACATCATACGCAAATTGAGTGATATTAGATGATTTATTCCAGGGAAATTAATATTCTAATTTATGTCGGGAATGGATTTTTAGCTACTTTAGTCCTTCAATTACTTGGAAAAAATAGCCCGACAGAGATGGGAATACATTTTGTTGTTCTTTTCTCGCTTCGCGTGAAGTCATGCAAAAATTTTGCTCAAAATGGCGGACGGAAAATTCGACATCCTGTCGAATTTGTTAAAATTGGCCTGTTTCCTCTTTCCTGATTTGAATTTTGGTAGCCAATGTGTTTTCTTGGATAGTTACTCTATCCAAATCAATAGAGTTTGTAATGAATTAATGCACAGAATTTAAATTCCGCGACCGTTAAGACGCATGTTTGAGAGAGGCTCCCCACGCCCCCATAATGGATAATTTTTTTTTCTTTTCAAAAAATTCATCTATAATCTGTAGGAAACTAATCCCAAAATACGAACATTCTATCTTAAGTATTTCTGGTATATTGACTGAATGGGTTAAGCGCTAGAATTAAATGAAAGCTTACAAAAAGCAGGAGTGCGAAGTCATCCACATCAATGGTATTTTAACTTTTCAAAATATCTTTTTTAACGAGTTAGCTCCTTGTCATTTTAAATCATGCAGAAATTTTCTTGAAATTTTAGAATGAGAAGGGATCAAATTTTTTGAGTTAGTCCACTGTTTCACAAAATCCGTAATGATTAATGTGCCTCTTCACTTCAAAAAAAAATTGCGCAAACAATTAAAAGGACTAATATTGTGAAGAACTTTTTTAATAACGACATTTAATGGCTTATATCATCTAAAACAGAGGTGTGCAAGAAACCGTTGAAACCGAATTAACGTCAAATGAAACATGTACGTCAATGGTCACGCTACTATAACAAACTTATTTTGACGTTAATTCGGTTTCAATGGTTTCTTGCACACCTCTAATCTAAAACTTTATTAAATTCTCTTTCTAAGTGCGTTATCATCTCAAAATTGCAAAAAAAAAATGAGTTGACCCCTTGTAATTTCCAAGGAGCGATAGGGTAAGGGCTCATAATTTTGTCCAGTTTCTTATTTTGGACACTTTGAGGATAAAATTGGACACTAAAAATAATTTGACTAAAATGATAAATTTTTATTCAAATATTTAATGATTAATGAATGATTTCTCTCTAAATATTTGTTCTTTTTGGAAGTTTTTAACACTAAATATGTTAAATTTTGAATGTGATTTGAGTTCAAATTGCTTTGTTGAAAATTCAGTGTGAGCAATTGCTTACGAGAAATATGACAGAACTTCGTGTTTACTTCGGTCTTATTTAGCTGTGGTGAAGTACTAACAATTTTTCCTCGCTGTTTTTCAGTGATATTATTGAATATTCATTGAAAATTGAGTTGATTCACGTTAGTGATGATTTGTACATTTGATCTGAAGTGAGATTTGCCTTGTGAATTAGATTTTTCGTGTGAAAAATGGGAAATTTTCTAAGATATTCACCAGTGCGGTGATACTCCTTATTTTGGACAGGTGTTTTTCTCACGAAATATCGTGAAGTTTTAGTTTTTGTGATGATCATGTAGTATAAATGCCTGGAGAAACAAAGGAGCATCATCTTTACAAACGATATGTAGTGAAAAAAGCCTTACAAGGCTCCCGAAAAGGCCAGGGAATGCACAAAACCGAGCGAACTTAGACTACTGAAATCAACTGACTTTAATGAATGATATGGAAAGTTTCCGGGCTTCTTGTGACATTCTACGTTTCCCTTACATGAACAGGAAGAAGACTTGGTAAGATTGGTTCATGTAATGAAGAACAATGGGCATCCTGTTGAGGTGGATTAGCTGTACAAATTTACACTCAAGTTGTCCAAATTAATAACCAAGTTGTCCAAAAATTCGAGTCAAATTCACCTCTACATATCAATTCATTTTTAAACGTATTAAAACTAATTTTAGTAAAAAACAAGGACAATAAACCCTTGCCAAGTTTCTAAATAACCCTTCTGAAAAGAGAGTAACAAAAAAAGTCAATTAGTATTGAAAATATCGAACTTTAAACTTGGAACATCCATGCTTATAAGCAGACTGTCCAAAATTATGAGCCCTTACCTTATATAATCTTTATATTTAAAGACTGGAATTAAAATAGTTAAATATATCGACTGTAGGTATATTGGTAAAAATAGTCAATAATCAATTTTCAAAATATTAAATAATATATTTTTGGTACATGAAAATGGTTAAATATTGTTGACAAAGGGAAAATTAAAAAGTGTTACCTCCGGCACACCTTTTAGATCGGTAAAATTTCATGAAGGCAAAATTCGGGTCCCTGTCTTTCTCGAAAGACTTGCATAACTCTATCCCATTTTTTCCTACTCCAAATTAGATTGAGTTAAATTTAATTTGGTGTGATGTTAAAAGGAAGAACATGAGTGTAAAAGAATAAGATAGACTTATGCAAAACTTTTAAGGGAGAAAGGAATGTGAATTTCGACTTTATGAAATTTGTCCGATCTAAAAGGTGTGCAGGAGCCATTACGAACCATTATGAGATCTTGAATGTAATTTAAAGTAATTTTTTTTATAAATTTGACATTTATTATTGATCAAGATGAAATATTAACCACAAATGGTTTTGTCGAATTTTTATAACACTTAAGATTATTTATAAGTACATAAGTTTAGAAATCGATAAGAGCAGAAAAATCGCTTTGTCTTAAATTACCTGTCCTAAACTCCCTGTGTCGTATTCTAATAGTAGCAGTTAAAATTAGACGGTCAGTATGCCCCAGGCCTTACTACAAAAATCCGATAACATTTCGAAATTGCTTTTCACAACAACTTCAATAAATCATAATATAAGTTGTTTGATAAAGGCATTAAAGTCTTCAGTCATTTTTGAATCATTGTCGAGTATATTTCGATGTAAAAATGTGCGATATTAAATGCGGTAGGTATTCTAAAATTGTTGAAATGATATAATTAATTCCTGAATGTTGATTAGTGTGATGAATTTATAGAAATATTGCACCTGGCTCTTATTCAAATGCCCATTGTGCGGGAAAAACAGGCAAATCTCGCTAAAGCCTCCGAGATGATTTGCCAAGTGGCACAAAAAATTGAATCTCGTCCACTTCTTGTTTGTCTTCCGGAATTTTTCAATACTCTCTACGTCACTGAGTATTTCAGGATGAATGCTGAAACCATCCCAAATGGTGAAACAAGTATTTGTCTCTCTAATCTCTCCAAAGAGCTAAAAATCTTCATTTGTGGAGGATCCATTCCCGAACTTGATCCAGATGATCAAACTATTCTTTATAATACCTGCACATTTTGGTCTCCGGAAGGAAACCTCTTGGGAACCTATAGAAAACTGCATATGGGAGATGGAGATTCGAGAGATTGCTCATCTGTCAAAGAATCTGGAATCTTCACTGGAGGAAGTAATCTGACTACAGTGGCAATTGGGAGAGCGAAAGTGGGCATTGGAATCTGCTACGATGTTCACTTTGAAGAAATGTGGCGAATCTACCGGAATCTCGGATGCAATTTGCTCCTAATCCCGGCAGCATGGCCAATCAGCACAGGCTCACTTTTTGCCGAGGTCTGCCAACGAGCACGAGCCGTGGACACGCAAAGTTTCGTGGCAATGATTTCACCAGCGCGTGATGTAAAATCTGAGTACGTGACTTGGGGTCATTCTGCCGTAGTTGATCCCAATGGAATCGTTATAAGTTGCGCTCGCGCTGGAGAGGAAGCTATTGTAGTGCCAATTGGTAATATCGTGATTTATAAAAGAAACGATTGATTCTGATTGGTAAATTTTCTTTCAGACTTAACCGTTTGTGATAATTCTAGGACAAAGAGACGGACATTTGAGGAAAGGAGAACAGATATATATGAAACTATACTAAAAAAAAAACAATAGGAAATGAAGGAAGTGAATAAAGATACTAAAATACCTTATATTAGAAGAATCTATGAGTTCGGGCTATGTATAAATCATCTCGCCAAATCTTAAGAAACCATTTAATTTTAGAAGAGTTCGTTCATTTAGTATAACAGTTTACCTAAATTATTTTAAAACTTCAGAATTATCAAAAGAACTAAAGAAAATAAGATTTTCCGACTTATTCATTTTGAAAAAAAAATATTATTAAAATTATACTATAAAATAATACTAGTGCGAACATACTTACTAAAACCATTTTTAAAATGTTCTTGCCTGGGACTATCTTAAATCAAAATTTTCTAAATAATATAATATTAAAAATTCATTCACTGTTAGATAGATTTATTATAATCGATTATATGACCAGTGATAAGACCTATACAAACCTATGGTAGCTAAGGTCCTTTACGGGCTATCTTGGAGTATTTGCAACTCGCAATGCGTAAATTCGATTACGAATTGAATCTTGGAGATAAAGAATTGCGTAAAACAAACTATTTTTGGCGGAAGACACAGATAAAATTGGTTTAACGCGATTCTTCGAAGCCATATTTGGTCTTATTAGGGAAGAATCACCACTTCTCGTCAGTGCCCCTTTTTTCGCCACTTATAATGAAATCGCTATTTTTCGCGATTTATGAAATAAATGAGCCGCAAAGTTACTTGTATTTTTACTGCTGCTACGTATAAAGTCGAAAAATAGTAATTATTCGTTTTGAATTTACGATTTTGAGCATTTTTTAGAGTAATATTTTAAGCAAGTGCATCGAATCCAATATTTCGTACCCAATATACTAAGTGTCGTTAAATTTTCTTCAAGCAAAATGTATCTTTTTGGATAAATAATTTGCGTATTGAATATTTAATTACACTTGTAAAATAGATAAAATTTGTATTTAGTTAATTAATATTTCATTTTTATATTATATTAATATAAAAATGAGGCATGGCGAAAAGTGGTAATATATTTGAATGATTTTACCACGTGTCGCCATCTCTTTTCAATAGGCGACGCTAACTTCACTTCGTAGATTCTCAGTTGTCAAATCTGTATTGTTTACTTTATGCAATAGTCCAATAGTTTGATTTCTCAAATAACAGCGAAGAAAAATCGTTTAAAAAATCAGAATTAAGATTAAATTTTTAAACTCGAGTCAGGAGCGGATTTAAGTTTATTGTAATCGATGCCATAGGGACTGAATTATTGAGAAAACAAAATTTTGGGGGTGTTCCAAGTCACGAAAGGGGAGAGGGCGTGGGGGGATTGATCTGATATCACTATCAGATTAATCACTATCACTATGATTAAGAGCGATTGAGGAGGAAGGGTGAGAAAAGACTAAGATTACTCTCGAGATAGTGTTATTATAGGAGGGGTCATCGAAGATCGAAAGTCTTTTGCATTTTAGATGAGTCAGAACACCAAACACCGTAACTGTTATCGATAATTTACCGATTTTCCACCGATTGGGACCTCCTACGCAGTCGGATTTGGAATTTTAATACCTCTTAAATAAATCCAAATTTGGTCAAATCAGATGAGAAATAGGCCCTCCAGAGTGGTTCACTTATGATCTTGCATAATCCAAGATGGCGTTTTTCTTCCGATCAAAGGTGATTATGGAAGAAATATTCAGCTTCCCATTTAAAAATTACTCTAAATAGAGTATAGTATTATAGTCACAGTAACCCTTGTATCTATGCTCGCTGTGATAGAAGTCGTTACTTTAGGTGTAATGTCTTGAGGAGGGCTATGCGCATGTCTATTCTTTTCAGTCCCTCGATGATCGTCAGAGTGCGTTTGGGATTGTGCTGGAGTTTGCCCTCCAAAGAGTAATTACAATTCTCCCGCGAGTTCTAGAATACACGTTGGTGCCTCGGTCGCGAAATTAAAGAATAATCCCTCGGTTTAATTTAATTATCTTCATTCATCACTGCACTGACTGAGAGAAATCCGAAAAAGTTAAAATAACATTCCAGAAATGTTTATTTTACCCTGTATTATTGATCCGAAATCGGTGTAAATATTATGCTTTTTAGGTGTATTAGGGGTTAAAGTTACCCTTTTTCATGTTAATTTTACCCTTAGAAAGGTGTAAAATTAACATTAAAAAATGTTTATATATTTTTGCACCTAAAAAGTGTTAAAGTTATGAGGAAAAAAGGTGTGTCGAAGACATTTTAAAAGCCCTGATAATGTTCAACTAAATAAAAAATTCCACAATCTAAAGGAAAATTGGGGAGCTGAAGCTGCTCGTACTACCCATATTCACTTCATGAGAGTGAACAGTCTACGGTGACTGATGCTGACTCACTGAACACTGAGAACAATTACCTAACAGCAAGAGCCCCAAAGCAACCTTTGAGCACCCATAATGATGGTAAGGATTGGACGTGTTGAAGGAATAAAGGATTAGGATTGGTGAAATACGATCGGCGACTGGGTTGAAATGTGTAGAATAGGACGTACGCTCTACAGTATTTCAAGATCAAAAATCAAACAACCCTACTCAAATAAGTTAAGAACTATTCTTTCTAAATATAGATAGTTTAGTGAGAAAAGTCAATGAATCTTTATCAACTCTAAATTAAGTATAAATAAATATGAACTAAAATTATTTTTTCCTACAAAATCTTCAAATTAGTTTCATTAGAGACTTTTCAAGAAATTTAAGAATTTACATTTAGGTTTTAAAGTTACCAAATTCTTTGGTAAGTTTACTTACCAAATTCTCAATAAACATCTTGTAGCCGAGGAAACGGCTTTCTCGGAGGGCCGACAGGATGTAAAGAAGTGCTCCCACGAGGAGTAGAACTTCCGAAATAATCCTGAATTTACTCTCTTGGGTCTCAAAGTTCATTAATGGACACTCTCCATATGTATTCCACCAAGTACTTGTCTTATTGATAAACACAAGATCCGTATCAACATGGCTTGTATTTCCGATCAATTCGGAGATTGATTCATTGAGAAAGATGAAGGTCGCATTTGCTAAGTCACTGTACATTTCACGTATGGCAGTGATATTTCTTTGATTTCCCACAAGTACAATTTTTTCATCGTCATCATCGTCCTCTAGAGCTGGTCCAGGACGCAGGATGAAACTAAATAGACTGACCATGAAGTAGATGGCAAAGAGGTAGAATTGCTTGTAAAAACGACTCTTTACAAAGGTATTCCATTTGACTTTTAACAAATCTATGAGTACTCCATCCATCAATTCCAAGTGCTCATCTTTATCGCCGAATACCACGAGATTTAGGGCGGAATCTTTACTGATATGACCAGTTTCGACATCAATCGTATCAATTTGCGATAAGGGATAAGCTGCACATGTAACACTACCCAATTGCCAGTAGATTTCACGCTCAATGTTGAGGATGTGAAAGAACATCTCAACGCGAGCCAATTTGGCAGCAAGGGTGAGAGGAGTAAGTTTCAGTTGATTCCGGATGGACAGAGTAGATCCCACTTCGTATGCCATATCGAAGGTGGTGACTTTTTCGTAGATTACTAACATATGGAGCACGGTATTACCGTTGGTATCCTGTGCATCAGGATCAGCACCCCGTGCTAAAACCAATCTATAACACTCCTCCTGACCCAAACAAGCCGCAAAGCTGAGAGGATACTCTCCCCAATAGACATACCTGGAATGGTAAATTCCACATGAATAGACCTGGCCAAAATATGTATTTGCATGTTTTTATTAAGCGTTCTCAGGCCCTATTTGACCCTTTATCATCACGAATTGGGCTCTTGTGGTTCTAATAAACCCTATTTAAAAATGTATATTTTGACATATTTCATGTTTATTTGCATATTTGCATTTTTGCATATTTTTTGTATATTTCCGAATTTTGTTTAAAAAATGTTTTTTCATGTAAAATGAAAACCAATATAATTTCTATAGCTGTAAAAAAAAACATTCAAAGTTTGGAATCCAGTTACATATATAAAAATATCCCTTTACACTAACATCACCCACATTGACAAATTCGAAGCAAACACTTTGGTCGAAAATCTTTTTTTTTTCTTTAAATATTTATTAAGAATGTATTAGTTTATCTGCAAAATGCATATGAAAAACTAATGTTTTACGCACTTTATTTCTAAAGCGTAATTTCTGTATCTGTAGGAAATTTTGATATTAACCAACCGAAAAGTAAATTTCTTTAGGGGAAAGTGGCCTAACTTTGAATTCGGCAGCCTTTGAATATTTCAATTTTTCTCTTATTTTCCAAAGAAAAAAACTCTATACTCTAAACTATAATCAATACAACTAACTATTTTCTATTAACTTCGATTAATAAAATAGAATTTTTGGTTTGGGAAATAAGGGAGAAAAATAAATGTCTAAAGGCTGCCGCATTCAAATGCAGACCACTTTCTCCTACTGTTTCAATTATTTCTGCTCGAATCCCACAGAGAGGAAAGTACCATTTAGCCCTCCAATGATTTAAAAAGCTGCTAAAGGAGTTAGAAAAGCGTACTAGTGTTGCTTAATTTGATCTTACTACATAGAACTCTTCGCTAATTTTACTAAAGATTTTTTATTTACCATTTTTTAAACACATTATCTGTAAAATAATTTGAGATGTTTTTCTTTACCATTTGACGTTGAAAAAATTGATAGAAGGAATGAATTGAAGTTATTGTATAAGGATGAAATGAAGTTCAATTACGTTTTTTGTATATCATATTCTAAAAGAACAAGAAATTCTTAGATCGGTTTTTCGGAAAGCGCTTAAAAACACGCACAGGTCAATCATAAAATGGTTCAGATTGAGCATGAAAATACGCACAGCACACACGTAAAACGGTTCAGGTTAATACGCTTAAAATCACGCACAGCTCAATCATAAAACGGTTAATGCGCTTAAAATTACGCACAGCTCAATCATAAAACGGTTAATGCGCTTAAAATCACGGACATCTGAATCATGAAACGGTTAATACGCTTAAAATCACGCACATCTCAATGATAAAACGGTTAATGCGCTTAAAATCACGCACTGCTCAATCATAAAACGCTTAATGCGCTTAAAATCACGCGCAGCTCAATCATAAAACCGATAATACGCTTAAAATCACGCACAGCTCAATCATAAAATGATCAATACGCTTAGAATCACGCTTGCGCTTTTTTAAGCACAATTTTACCAGTTGTATCATTGAGCTCTGCGTGATTTTAAGCATATTAATCATTTTATCATTGAACTTTGCATTAACCGTTTTATGATTGAGCTGTGCGTGATTTCAAGCACAATCTCAACCGTTTTACGATTAAGCTGTGCGTGATTTTAAGCGTAATCTGAACCGTTTTATGTTTAGGCTGTTCGTGTTTTTGAGCGCAATCTAAACCGTTTTGTGATTGGTTTATGTGTGTTATTTTACACACAACTAAGGTCGTTCATGCTGAGGCAGTTGGTATTTGATATATAATATTAACCTTTTTCTTTATGCTTAAGGGTGCGCGTTTTCTAAAATCGATCTTTGAAAATATAAGCTTAAGGGTTCTGTGTCTAAAACTAACCGGAAAAGTTCATATAATTAATCCTGCAAAGCTTCTAAAATTAAGTCTTAAGTTTCTAAAATCAATCCAGAAGGTTTCTTGATTTGATTCTGTAAAATTTTTATAAAAAATCGTACAATTTCTAAAATCAATCCCAAATATACTGGAACTCAGGCAGCACTTATAGATAGCTTTAAGTATTACTTTATTATATCAGGGAAAGATTTGGATCATAAAAATGTCATAAAATGTAAAATATCTACTCTGGTGAGTCGCTCTATTGATATCTGAACTTTACCCGTCGTAGTTGGTCATTGGAAGGACTCCAACGTATTCGTGGTCCGTACAGTCAAATCGCGATGCTTTCTGATCTTCAGGACACATAAAGTTGCCACAGCAACGCTCATTGACATCTGCTCCTGCATCGAGCAAATACTTCACCATGGCCGGATCCTCATTCACAATAGCAATGTGAAGGGCATTCTCACCCCAGTACTCATCGCACATATAAATGTCATTGATGAGCTTGGGATAGAAGCGTAGAAGTCTCTTGGCCAGATCAGCATGAAGCGATGTAGCATTGAGAAGACATAAATGCAATATAGTTTCCCCTACTGCACCTCTCTCCTTAATATCCCAACAAACATCCCGATAGGCCTCCATGTTGGTATAGTACTCAGCCTCACTGACTTCAGGACAGTGTTGGGCAATATCAAAGTCCTCATCGGGATTCTCCATTACTCGTATCTCGGGCAATTGTTTGTGTCTGGGACGCTCACGGTTACGCAGCAGAACTAGAGAAGCCACAGGAATCCACTTTCCTGCGCCCTTGTTGTACAGAAATGGCTCCACTTTGGTCTTGATGGCATGATCAATTTCTGCAAATTGCTTACTCTGTGCTGCCCTCTTCATCATGTCCACCAACAGACCACCACCCTTGAGATTGACAAATTTGTACAACTCCTGCGTGGACGTTCCAGCTTGCTTCTTAACACCACTGGTCACATTGCTTTCCGTATTTCCCATGGTGGATCAAATATTTTATTTTTGCACTACTTTTAACACATTACCAAATACTCCTCTGACCAAAGACGATTGAAACTGTCCAGGAATCGATTAAACAGTCGAAATGGTGGCCACGGTGATGCTTTTCATAGGCACGTTGTACACATTTTGTGGCTGATTGTACGTGAGGGGGAGTGTAAAAGGGTAATAAATACAAAAGCAAGCAACTTTGTGACCCAGAAACTTCTCTTTAAACCACAGAGAAAATTGGGAAATTTAGTCTTGGGCTTTATTTTATAGATGATAAGCAGAATTTAGACTTATCATGGAGGTTGAGAACCAATAATCATTTGTAAAACAAAAATGAAATCAACGAACTTGCTTTAATTTTAATAGTTTATAATTATTTATTATTACTTTTTTAATACATAATGTTATGATTATTGAAAATTCTATAATTATCAGTTTTTTTTGTGTAACTAAAAATGTATTCCCGCGACGACAATTAGAATATCAATAGCGCAGAAATAACATCATCCAAAATTTCTTTACTTTCATTTAACTTATGCGTAATACTATAGTTGTAAATGGGTTAATAAAGTTTTTTAGAGGTCCAATTTATGAGGTATATCGTAGTGTTCACAAGTTTGAAGATTTCGCAATTTTTTTTCACTGCGTAATTCGTTTTGAAGTTTACCGGTTCCCAATCAATTTAAACTAAACTGATATAAAAACCGATAGGGCACTTAATGAGTCAAGTGGTAGAGCACTCTATGAAGCAAGTGTCCCGGGTTCGAATCCCCTTTAGGTCACCAGGAATTTTTCTGGCATTAAAGGTATTCAAATTGCATCCAGTGAACTTCACTGCACTTGATTCCACGGGCATGGGACTGACAACCTCATCCCGTACAAGAAAAAATAATAATGCATGTCTAGAAATCCCCTTGTGGGAAGGCTTAGTTCCTTCATGGAATGTTGTGCCAGCATTATTATTATTATTACTATTATTAAAAACCGATTAACCGATAACCGGTCTTTAAATAATTTAAAGACTGCCCAAATTGGCTTAGGACTAACAATTAAATTTCAGATAAAAATTAATTATCGACTCGTAGTCAGTTCAATTATCTACTTATACAGGCTTCAGAGCTAAATAGCCATAAGGCTTAAGAGTTCTGATTTCTTCAATTAAATATTTTTGGAAAAAAATATTTGAGGATTGAATCATTAAGGAATAATGTTCTGTTCGATTCTGAGAAAAACAATAAAATTGGTTCCTATTTAGGATTTTGAGGCTTTCCGGAACTGGGCTAAACCTCTAGTCTAAAGACCGCTTTATGCATTGTATCTACCTCCCAAAGATCCGAAATTGCTATCTTTAATCATCCGTCTGTAAGCAACAGACAGATGAACGAGCTCTAGAGCCGGACAAAAAAGTCAAACAATATCTTAATTATATCTCTCGTTATAATTCAAGAAATAAAAGAGAAAATGTGTTTTTATAATCTTCGAAACCCACATTCCCTTTAATTTTTTAATGGCAAATTAATCTTCACTCACAGTGACTAAAAGTCATATTCACATATAAACTTTTAAGAATGATATCAAATTACGAAAAGTTTATTATCAAGTCCTCTTGACTCCATTAGAAAACAAAAGTAGTGTGCATTAGTCAAATAGTTACATTTTAATTTCTTATAACAAACATTTATAATATGATAAATTAATTGCCTACAGACGAATCTTAATTTTTTTGATTCATGCATTGAAGACCTTAAGAACTATTTTTTGACTATATATGGTGGTTTGTAACTTATGGAAGTTAGGGCAGAATCACATTGACAATAAAATGCTCGCCGTAGCCTCACCGCATTTCAATAATTTACGCATTTTCTTTCCAATTCTTATACAAATTTTCCATTACCGTATTACCTTATCTCATACTCGGTGGCACTAGGTAAAAATAATATAAGAAAATTGAAGAAATAAAACGAAAATGCAATAAACAGTGAGTAAAAAAAAACTGTACGCTCAATTTCTCGTATGATTTTATAAATTGACTCTCAATGGTAGGCAAACTTGCATAATTGTATATGTGCATAATTTCGTCAGGTTCATAATCCCGAAGTGCATAATTCTGGGACTGAGTGTACACAATTATACTAGTGATGTTGAATAACGTTTGACCAATACTAAAGGAGATTCTTACCAATCTCAAATACTACATAACACTCAAATCGGGCCGAAACTTTGGAAAAATGTGTTTCGCCACTTCCTGATCACGAATATACAGTGGCGGCCATAATAATAGAATCAGCTCCTCAAAGACCACTATTTTATCATTAGCATTTTTGTTTATTCCAATTCGTTAAAATAATTTTGACATAGAAATGTTCAAATAATTACCTTACGTCAAATAAGTGTTGTTTTGGCCGCTAGAGGTCTCTATTTTTCACAGAATACATCAATAGTGTAATTTGGTTTGAACAACACAATAGGACCTCTTTTATTTAAATTAAAGAATGTGATCTATAAATCAAATAAGTTTAAATAAAGCCATATTTAGAAACCATAAATGATAGTTTTCCAATTTTTTGGCCGAACTGAATTTCACTATTGACGTATTTTGTGTAAAATAGAGACCTTTAGCGGCCAAAACAACCCTTATTCTAGGATTCTAATAATTTGAAGATTTCTACTGCAGAATTATTATCAACCAATTGGGAAAAAATACAAAAGTTAAAAATAATATAAGCTTTGCAAAATGATTTTAATATTTTGGCCGCCACTGTATATGGGACTATGGGTAACTAAAAAACTTTTCCGTCCGTCCGTCTGTCCGGTCGCTCTTTGGAGCTTAATAACTCCCAAAACGAAGTCAGTTATCTACTTACGGATTTCGGAAACGGGGTTATATGTCGGTTAAAAATTGTAACTTGGTGGGTTGACCGGTTAACCCCCACCTCCCATCCTTAATTTACACCGCCCTTTTTTGTTTTCCAAATTGCTCGGTCCCTATAGCATAATCTTAATTTTAGTGTAATAATATCTGAGCTTTACAGCTTTTGATTTAAAAAAAATTGAAGCCCCCTACCCCTTTGACCCGAACCAGAAGAAGTAAAATTTTTTTTTGAGGTCATTTTACAAAGATCTCGGGAAATACCACATCTCCTTCTCACATCGGAAGTTCGTATAACCATCGCTAAGATGGTTTCGTCACGTGCACACAAGGGACCCTCTAAAAACGCGTTCAAAAACCAATAAATTGAATTATCTTGGCTCCAAAGCAACCAACAAAATCAAGTTTTGGGGCAAAATTATAAACCACATTCTGGTCCTAAAAATCTATATAAAAATCCTATAAAAATTGCAAATTATTTCAGAAATGTTATTCAAACTTACTCTACCAAATTCAGCTCCAAATCGAATTTGTATGCAATCCGAGTTTGCTCAAAAGAATCCTATCTCTATAATATGCTGATCTAGACTTATTTGTCCATTTTGTTGCGAAACTGACGCAATCGACGTGACTTAAAGAATATAATTAGGTGACTGACGAAGAGGAGAAAGTTTAGCTAAGAATTAAATAGTTTCCCAGTCTTAAGCTTTTGTTGTTCTGTGAACCTTCTTCAAATAGTCGACATTGATAATCTTTTTTTTTGTTCTAGATTGAAAACTAAATCGAGAAAGCCCTAACACTGAGAGAAATCCGAAAAAGTTAAAATAACATTCCGGAAATGTTAATTTTACCCTGCAGTATTGATCCGAAATCGGTGTAAATATTACCCCTTTTAGGTGTATTAGGGGTTAAAGTTACCCTTTTTTCATGTTGATTTTACCTTCAAAAGGTGTAAAATTAACATTAAAAAATGTTGATATATTTTTACACCCAAAAAGTGTTAAAGTTATGAGGAAAAAAAGTTAATCGCACCCTCTTTTTTTTCTCAGTGAAGGGCGCAAGTGATTTGAAAAACGTATGAAGTGTTTAGATTAAAAAAAAAAAAACAATAAATGAACCTCCAAGTCTGTATAGAATTTTTAAAATGAGCTTATGTGTTATGGAATTAATCGTCATTTGAATCAGCAGTTATCGTAATTAACTTCAGCTGAATCAGTAAGCTCTTATAAGCTATGTGTTTCTCTAAGTTATGATAACTTAATTTTGCCTATCCAAGAAAGAAAATTTCAGTCAGATAAATTATGACAATGATCTTATTAAAAACCAAATGTAATGAACTCTAAATGACCTCATTAAAAAAAACGAGGTTATTGTAATAGTAGTATTTGTTCAGATTTTTTTTTACTAATGGGTAGAGTGTACAGAATAATTGTTATTCAAAAAACTTTTATAATACTTAATTAAAAGTTAATTCGTGAGTAATTACACATCCACCACGAATAATAGAATTTTCTGTTTTAATTATGATATTTTTCAACGAGTTTATTTTCAACTTTGAGAATTTTACTTAGTTGATGTAGTGCGTTTAAAGAGTAAAGTGAAAATGCTTCTTGTTAAGAATTTAAAAAGAAATCAATGTAAACATTTTGTGACCCAGATTAAAAAAGTAAAAAACGTACTGTGTGCTCCTTGTTAAATATCATTAATTACTGTATAACTGTTATAGATATCAACGGGTTTTATCGAAGAAACCAATGATTATGAAGAAATTTGGGCTACAGCTAAGTCATACAAAAGTCTACCAGGACCATCAACAACAGGTTTAATAAAAGGTTTCGCCAAAGGAGGGAAATATAATTCGATGCGATTTTCTGAAATTCATGAACATTTAGTCAAAGAATATGGGCCAATTTACAAAGTTCCTGGAATCTTTGGGAGAAGAGACATTGTGGTTATAATTGATCCAAAAGATTTTGAGATTGTCTTCCGAACTGAGGGTGCAAGGCCCCTACGGAGGGGTCTTGAGTGCCTGGCTTACTATCGAAAACACTACAAAAAGGATTTGTACGCTACCTCACTTGGTCTAACAAATGATCAGGAAGAAGCATGGTGGAATTTTAGGCAGAAAGTGAATGGTGTTATGCTAAAGCCCCAAGTTATAAGGGGCTATACCACAGCGATTGATGAAGTATCTTCGGATTTTGTTAAAAGGTAAAGATGACAGATTTTTCAACACCGGTCTCTCTTATATTTAACCAACTCTAAAACATTGTAATTGTCTTTATGCAGGCTACATAAGTTGAGAGACTCAAATTTTGAAACACCACCTAATCTATTCTTTCACTTGAATACTTATGCATTGGAAGCAATAGCTTTCATTACGACAAACATAAGATTGGGACTTTTAAACGAGAACCGGGATAAAAGTATTGACGAACTAATGGATAACATAAAAACGTTTTTACACTTACTTAATGAACTTGATATTAAACCGTCTATGTGGAAAATTTATAAAACAAAAAAATTCAAGCAACTCGTTCGAGTGCTAGATAAACTACACGAGTAAGTATAAAAAAAAAATAAAAAAAAAACCAAAACGAATTTACCAATTACTATAAACTTTCTACCAGGGATATTGAAGTTTTCGTGGATAGAGGTCTGAAAAAGTTAAAAGAAGGAAAAAGTAATACAAAACATATTTGTGTTTTGGAAAAACTATACGCAATTGATAAAAACGTTGCAATAATCATGGTATTTGATTCTTTACTGGCCGGAGTTGATACTGTAAGTTCGATTTTGGAAAAAGTTATTTTCCTAATTTTTTTTTAATTCAATATCATACGCCCACATTAAACAATTTTGCAGACATCAGCAGGTGCATTTTCGATCCTTTACAACTTGGCGACAAATCCAGAAAAACAGAATACCTTAAGATCTGAATTATTTAAAATTCTTCCTGAAAAGAATTCACCTCTAACAGCAGAAAATTTAAATAATACACCATATCTAAAAGCTTGCTTCAAGGAATCATTGAGAATTATGCCAGTAGTTGCTGCTAATTTTCGAGCTACAGGGCGCAATATTGTTCTAAAAGGATACCAAATTCCAAAACACGTGAGACTTGTCATGATTGAGTCTTTTTTTTTACCAAATTCAATATTTTTTCCCAAATTCTAGACTGATGTATTAATGCACAACGCCTTAACCCATATGGACGAGAAATATTTTCCAGATGCACATTCTTTCCTTCCTGAAAGATGGTTGAGATCATCCGAAAAATATGACAACTACAATCCATTTGCGTATCTTCCTTTTGGCTATGGAAGCAGAATTTGTATAGGACGACGGTTTGCTGAACTTGAAATTAGAACCCTTGTTGCGCGATTGGTTAGAAATTATCATCTTGAGTGGAACTACCCTCCTCCAAAAATTGAGTCACTGACCATTAATATGCCTCAAGGGGATTTAAGACTTTCCCTAAAAGACTTCAATTAACAGCATTGCATTGTTCAAATTCAATATTATTGATAGAGAAAACAATATTTCAAATTACTGCAAAGGATTTTTTTGAAACAAATTTTAAAGATATTATAGCAGATCTTCTTGTGTCTTATTTGTAAGTATATGTTGAAGTCAAGCACTGATGGTTCAGATTTCTCAGCCAGTTTTTGAATGCGAAATATAAAAAAAACGAGTTTTCTATACATTTAAAAAAAAATTAAAAAATATATCACAAATATATTATATTTAGTGCTCTAAATTAATTTTATTGTAAATATTGCAGTATGGATCTTTTGAGTAATGAATCTGTTAAAATTGTTTGAAAACCGGTATAGAATGCGAAAATACTTTTGAGGTATAGAATCTAAATCTCGAGTTCTAGCATTTCGCAAAGCATGAGACGTTTTGCCACCCCTTTTTTCTTAAAATTTTGAAATTATGGATAATCTAAACGTCCAGGTATGACAAGCTTAAATAATAAAGTATATGGTTAAGCCGTTATGAGATGTGTTCAGACTAATTTTATATTCTGTTTGCTACACTACATTATTAGCTACCCAAACTATAATATATTTCTACAATATTTACTCATCATAAAAAAAACATTCTTTTATGTTAAGTAAATCTGAAACGGCCTCTATTTCTTCTAATATTCCCAACCAAGCAAAAGCAGTTGTTGAATTTTATTACTAATTAAATACGTAAGTGGGTCTAAACAAAAAAAAAACATTTTAAAAACAAACTACGTAAATTAATAAGTTGTGTAATTATCATTACATCAATCGTTACTTACACTGTTTTGCTAGAGTCAGGGTATACTGAAAAAACTAAGATGGTAAAATTTGCCATTCTCCATACAAAATTTTGATATCCAAAATATACATGCTCCTCTTTACAATTTATTATCCTATGGATACTAAATTCTAATATAGCTGGATGGTAAATTGTACTAACCTCCTTTAGATTTTACATCGAGGTTCTCTCAGATTCTAATATCTGAATAGGGTAAGTGTGCCAAATTTCGGCATAGTTGCATGCAAGCGTCAAAGTCTCAAGTTTGAAATGTAATATTTTAAACACAAATTGATTTTTTTATTCTTTCTTCTGAAAGAGTGTTACTTGGAACCTTGTAAAGCAGAGGTGTGCAAGAAACCGTTGAAACCGAATTAACGTCAAAATAAGTTTGTTATAGTAGCGTTTTGACCAATGACGTACATATTTCATTTGACGTTAATTCGGTTTCAACGGTTTCTTGCACACCTCTGTTGTAAAGAGTTTACCGTCTTGATATACTCTAAAATCATTCTTAATACATTTTAGAATGAATAAAAATATAGACATAGCTTTGGTGCCCTATTTCGACCACCTTCATTCTTATAGTTCCTTGCCCTTCGGGAATTCTTCCAATATCTTTTACACGTCATCTCGTTTGTCGAAGGTACATTTTTTGTTATTCTTTTGCATTGTATAATCTCTAGAGTACGTAAAATCTGAATGGAAATTCGAGGAACTAAAAAGGTGGCCGAAATTGCAAGCTGACCGGAATTTGGCACACTTACTAGTAGATTTTACTAATTAGATAAGATTTCAGAATGAAAAATCTTAGCCAGTGTTTGGGGGCTTGGAGTCCTTACTTATTTGTATTATCTGGAGAGTAACAGATGGTTTTGCTTGAAAATATTTTTTCAATATTGACGACCGCGCCAAGATTTGAGCACAGGATCTTTGTGATATGATATTCCTGAATGTTTATAAGACTATTACCGAGGACACTATAGCACTTTTAAATAAATAAAACCTTTATTGTCGCTGTAAATGTGATTTTTATGAAGACCGCCTGGAGGCGGTCTTACCCGTTAGAGGGTTAAGATTTTAAAATTTACTATCCTCCTATGGATAATACATTTTAATAGTAGGCGGATTGTAGAATCTACTATCCGCCTTTAGATTTAACTTCAAGTTTACCCTAGATTCTGATATCCGTTTTATGAGCCGGATTATAAATTCTAATAGTTGAATATTCTACAAGCCAGTAAAATTTATAATTTTGCTGTTACGATGTCATTCAGATCTCTTGAAAGTTTGAACTCATTTTGACTCTTCGTTTTGTTGCTATTCCCAGTTTTGTGTGACAGGACAGAGAAAAAGCAACAAAAAATATTTGTGCAAAAAAAATTCATTTCCAATTTCCATAAAAATACCGATTTAAAGTTATCTGACTAAAATAAATTTATTTTTTACTGAAAGATATGTCATTCAACTTTGAATATTTTATTTAAAAAATTTGAAAAAACTGAAAATATGAATTTTAGAAGCAAAAAGAGTTTCAAAAAATTTTATATTTTCTTACCTAGCGCCTAAACTAAAAAAGATAGTGAAGAATGGATGGTTTTTCCGACTTTATTGGATCATAATTATCCTAGAAAACATTATTTTAGAACTTTTTTTTCGCATATTAAAGAAAACACCGTTAGAGGGTCAAGTTTTTCTCAGAGATACCAAAACGCCATCTTTTCCCAGGTCTTTTCAGTTCTAGAAACAGGAAAAGTCCCTGGAGAACAATTCCAGTAAAGACGGTGATGGAGGTATAATTACGGTAATGTTTTGAAAAAAAAATCACGAACAAACAAAAATGTGCGAACGAACTTTTGGAGCAATGTCGCTACCACACGTTTCATGTCCAAAAGATCAAAAAAGAATTGCATGAAATGAGCCAACCGATATACTGATAACCTCAGAAACTTCTTTAACCCTTTAAGGACGATAGGGACACCAGTGTTCCAAAAACAAAATTTTTCCTACGGCCTCCTACAGTTGTGTTTTGCTCTAAGAAGTCAGAAAAAGAGATTTTTTTCTGACCCCCGATTTTTTGACCTTCTCGTCCTTAAAGGGTTAATAGTTTCTCGACAGTTTTGTACAATAATTTTCCTTACTGTTTCACTGTTTTTAGTCGGATTTTGACGTCCAGGGTCGATCATCGTCATAAACATGTTCTTGGATTTTTGCAAAGAGCCTATAACACTTTTAAATTCTATGTTTACTCAAAATAGTCTCTCTGAATGCTGTAGTTGACATTTAGTGCGTTTGAGCCTTTAATTTAATTTTTTTCACACAAATTTTAATATACAGATACTGTTTTTTAATAGCAAGAAATCACCAAGAACTCTCTAGGGGCCCAAATAGACTCAGGCTGATCCTCGAGAATATTTAGCCTCTAAAATTTGATTATACAGGATTAGATAAAGCAAATTTATGCAACGGACCTTTAATCGTTTATCCCTAGCCCTCAGTGTATGACAGTTTATAATAAATCTCTAATGCCAAATTTTACAAGCTAAATATTTTTGAGAATCAGCCTGAATCAATTTGGGCCCTAACGTTTATATCTGTAGAAACCAAACTAAAAAAAAATGCAAAATGGCTGTTCGTGTCAATATAAGTTGGGGAGTTGGGGATATGTGTACCAACATTAACATAACAAAAAAACCAAATTCGAATATCGAATGTTCGTAGTCTTCAAATTTTGAAAATTTACCCTACTTTTTGAACATACTTCGTATGTGCGTCGTATTCTTTTCTCAGTAAAAATCTAAAGTCATAATTTCCAAGTTCAATGATAAAGTTTATTTTTTCTTTTTTTTTTTTAAAGAACTCAGCTACAATAAAAGATAAGGTCTTTGAACTTTAATTTGGCAATCTGAAGAAATTTATCTTTTAGGAAAAAATTGATAAGGGTAAAACACATGCCATCATCAAATTTTTACTTATTTCACTTATTTACTAAAATCTTTTTCAAAGTATTAGTGAGATTAGGTATTATCTACGCGAGACATTAAATATATTTTCGTGACCAAGTATATCTTCACATAATGTACAATAACTGATAATAAGAACACCGTCTATTTCGTATGTTTTCATGCACTTTTTAAGCGTG
The DNA here is from genome assembly GCF_024763615.1 of Phlebotomus papatasi. NCBI lineage: Eukaryota > Metazoa > Arthropoda > Insecta > Diptera > Psychodidae > Phlebotomus > Phlebotomus papatasi. The sequence continues at coordinate 32,640,015 of NC_077223.1, read as the reverse complement.
ATTACTGATTAGTTGTTTAAGTGCCATCAAATAATAAAGACTATATTGAAGATGCTAATTTTTCGTGCAAATGTTCATCGTTGTATTTATCAGCATAGGTTCTTTTCTGCTCTAGCGACAAAGGTAAAAACCTGAATACTGGTAAATAAATTTATTATTTAAAGTGAATTATTTTCATCTGTTTTTATTTTTATAAATTCAGTCAATTGCATCGGATTTCAATGATAAAGCCATTGAAGAAAGTTGGAAGATTGCCAAGTCCTATGATAGTATACCGGGACCTTCAACATTCAACCTCATGAGAAGTTTCCTTCCAGGAGGAAGATTTAAGTCAATGAAATTTTCTGAAGTACATCAACATTTAACCAGTGACTATGGACAAATTTACAAATTGAAAGGATCTTTCGGAAAAAGGGATATCGTTGTGGTCAATGATCCGAAGGATTTTGAAATAGTATTCCGAACCGAAGGTACTTTTCCATTAAGAAGAGGTCTGGAAAGTCTCTCTTACTATCGCAAAGTACATAGAAAAGAAAAATTTCCTGTCACATTTGGGTTGGTTATTGAACAAGGACCAGAATGGTGGAACCTACGACACAAAGTCAACAATGTCATGATGAAGCCTCAAGTTACCAAGGAATATACATCAGCTGTTGATGAGATTGCCAGAGACTTTGTAAAAAAGTAAGATACGAAAAAGTATTGTGTTTTGATAACTGGTATTTCGGTGCAAAGATAATGCTGCACTTAAAAAAAATATGTATATCAATTAAAGTCAGTACACGGTACAGTGAGCAATATAGTCTTCAGATCTAAGGTTTAGTCAAGTGCCAGAAGATCTTGACTTACTAAACAATTATAAGCAACAATGATTATTATAGCCTGATATACAGATCTGTTACCATTAATATACAATCCTAAGTGTACCACATTTTGCTAGTAGTGTCGCCAGTTAGAGCCCTGCACGGGTCGGGTTTTTGGGTTTTTTTCAACCCGCATCCGCAATGGATTTGACCCGTACCCGACCCAACCCGCAAGAAATGTATAAATTTACCCATCTCGAACAATAAGTAACCCGAAAATTATTAACCCAATCAAAATCCTCGCACGCCATTTAAATTAAGGTATAATTAAATGAATGTGATCAATATAAGTAATTCTAGAACTATTAATAATTTAATTACAAGTTTCGTAATGTGATAATTTCTTGAACATAACTTTCATTTTTTCGGCGGTTGATCCGCCAAGTTTGTTTTTTAATCACAATAATAGCAAACATATAGTAATTTTAGAACGGTAAATTTGCAATTTATCATCTCGAAATTATTTCTTTTTCAATAATATATCAAGCTTGAACAAAATTCTGTTAGATTGATGAATAATTTTCAGCTTAGATTTACCTTATTCACTTGGTAAAGCAACTTACTTGAAAAACATGTTTAAAAACATTTTTTGTCCGGCAGGATGAAAGCGATTCAAGCGGAATCACAGGAAAAATTTAATCATTATAAAGCTTTGGATCTTACAAAGCATGTGCACTTTCTCCTAACCTTAATATTTTCAGGTGTTTTTGAATTTTATATTATTTCGAAGAAAAAAAGTAATATATCGAAAAGAATCCTAGCCCGAAATAAAGAATGCCGTATGACGTCTCGAGATTCGTTTCTTAATTGCGATTTATGACAAAAATTAAAGTTGCATATCTCAGGAACGTATAAAGGTTTTTCTATACTTATTTTAGGAAAGCTTGAGCTTAAAATCAAGCACAGCTCAATCTTAAAACGGTAAATGCGCTTAAAATCACACACAGTTCAATCGTAAAACGGTAAATGCGCTTCAAAAAACGCACATCGCAATCATAAAACGATTAAGATTGCGCTTAAAAAAGCGCATTCTTAACCGTTTTATAACTGAACTGTGCGTGTTTTTAAGCGCAATCTCAACCACTTTATGATTATGCTGCGCGTTATTTTAAGCGCAATCTTAAGTGTTTTATGATTGAGCTGTACGTGATTTTAAGCACAATCTTAACTGTTTTATTCTTAATCTATGAGTGTTTTTAGCACAATTTCAACGGTTTTATGATTTAACTGTGCGTGTTTTCAGCGCAATCCTAACCGTTTTGTACTTCATCTGTGCGTATTTTGAACACAATTTTAACGAAATTAATTTTAATGACATAACATGCTGAATTTGATCAAAAATATGAGTATTGGTCAATTTATATAGCCAGATATTAGAGGACTATACAATAGCTGGTCTACTTTCATATATTTATTAGTAAATCAATTTTTTAATTAAATAAAAGTCAGTTTTTCTAATAATTGAGAAGATATTTTTAGACAAGAGTAAATATGAGCTTATATTAAACGCAAACTAGGGGAAAGCGCGCTACCTTTGGACGACTCAAGCTTCGCATAATTTAATTTTTTCTCTATGTTCCTTATGGATATCACCCATAGTTCTTTTCTGAAAATTTGACGCATTGGACTAGCTATTAAAATATAATATTATAATGGGCCAAATTTATTTAGAACACATTGAAAAAAATTATTTGTGCGAAGCATGAACCGTCCGAAGGTAGCGCGCTTTCCCTTAGGCGATTTTTTATGATTTATGTCTGCATAATTGATGTCCAAATTGCTGCCGGAAAAGGGTTTTCAGTTTTTTTTATCCTTCAATAATGCGTAAAGTTGTCTTCAGACTAAAGGTTTAGCCCAGTTCCCGAAGGTTTCAAAATCCTAAATAGCAATCACTTTTACTAGTTTTCGAAAATCTCATTGATCTTGTAGATCTTAAATTGATTAAATACTTTCAGTATTTAATCCCAAATCAAAATTTTCTCAAAAACCTTGACCAACAACCAGTTCGAGAGGTTAAGCCATTTGGCTAAGCCTTAGGTCTGAAGCCCGTATAAGAAAACCCAATTAGGAGAGTTAAGTACAGTTAGTGTCCAAAGATAGATCTGGAGAGATTGACATTGCGTCGATTTTGATAATAATTTCATTCATTATCCTTCCTGATTTGCATTTACGGTGATAAATTCTTCTTTTAGACAGTCACACTATATTAATAAATGGTGTTTGAAATGGTTCAATGTAAAGAATTTAAATTTAGTGATCGTTAAGACACGTGTTTGATAGCGTTTCTCGCAGTGTCATGGGCAACTGAAACCTATTCAAGTCAAAGGGAGAACGGAAATTTAAACCAAAACTAAAGAGGCCAAATAGACCAAACCAAAATACCAGAAATTATCCCATTCCTGTCAATATTTGCCCCAACAAATGATAATCTCTTAAAGCCACTAATGTCTACTTTTAGACTTCACAACCTGAGAGACTCAAATCTAGAAACTCCAGCAAATTTTCTATATCACATGAATATTTGGGCCTTAGAATCGATTGCCTACATCACAATGAATATGAGATTGGGTCTTTTGGATGAGAAACCCAATGAAAATGTGGATAAATTAATGATGGTCTTGAAGGAATTCTTCCAGATACTGTATGAACTTGACTTCCAACCTTCATTGTGGAAAATCTACAAGACGCCTAAATTCAATCGTTTTATTGAAATTTTGGATTTTATGCACGAGTAAGGATTTCATTAAAATACTGCAAATTTTTCAAGTCATTTGAAAAATCTTTAAAAAGTTTTGTAGGACAATTAGTGCACAAAGGCCTCGAAAATTTAAAGGAGAAGAAAATGAGAGAACAAACCAATAACGAAGAAAAAGGAGTCTTGGAAAAATTATACGATATTGATAAGGACATAGCTGTTCTTATGGCACTCGATTCTCTTATAGCCGGTGTTGACACAGCAAGTAGAATACTTTACTTTACTAACTTCAGGCAATAAAATATTCTTATTGATTTTTTAGACCTCAGCTGCAGCTTTTATGGTCATTTATAGCTTAGCAAATAAACCGGAAAAACAGGATATTTTGAGATCGGAATTGCTGAAAATCCTTCCCGATAAATCCTCACCCCTAACAGCAGATAAGATGCGCAACATGCCTTATCTAAGAGCTTGCATTAAGGAAGCTCTGAGATTGATGCCTGTTACAATAGGGAATATTAGATCAACTGGACGAAATATCGTACTCAAAGGATATCAAATTCCCAAAGATGTAAGCTTGAATTTAAATGGTTATTTTTATTATTCTAATATTAAAATTGTGGCAGATAGTGGATGGAAAAATAGACCTCTCTTGATTTTTACTCTTTAATTCTTCACGACGACGTTTCGAGGATGAATGTCCTCTTCATCAGGTCTACAAAGCATTATTTGAAAAAACAATTTTATTATGATATGATAATTTTACATTTTTAACTTTTTTGTTACTTCATTCTCACTTCGAATTGGAGGAAAAATCACGTACAGATGAAGACCTGATGAAAAGGACATTTATCCTCGAAACGTCGTGAAGAATTGAAGAGTAAAAATCAAGAGAGGTCTATTTTTCCGTCCACTATCTGCTACATCTCATCAGACCGAAAATTCATTAAAATTGTGATTCATCTTTATTCTTCTGTAGATCGATGTGTTTATGCACACACAAGCCGTTCACATGGACAAATATTATTTTCCTGAGCCGGATGCCTTCCTTCCCGAAAGATGGTTAAGATCATCTGGAAAACACGAAAACTACAATCCGTTTACTTATCTTCCCTTTGGATTTGGTCATCGAATTTGCATTGGACGGCGCTTTGCTGAACTTGAAATTGAATCCCTTGTAACAAGATTAGTAAGGAATTACTATGTGGAGTGGCATCATCCACCTCCTGAAATACATTCTTCGACCATCAACATGCCCGTGGGAGACTTGAAATTCCGCCTCAGAGATTACTAATAACTAACGGTTTCGTTTTACTGATACATTAAAAACTTTAAATATATAAAATTTATATATCTAACTATATTTTGCCAAGACCATGACCTCTACTCAAAACTCAAAAATCCATTAAACAAAACCAATTAGGTCATTGATTCAGTCAAAATGGGGGAATGTAAAACGTGTAGCGGTTCCGCGGCTAAAGTCCCTGCCGTTATTTTGAATCCCTAAAGACTGATTGGGTACACAATGTGCCTTGATCCTAGCGTTAGCCCTCTGAGTGGGAGATGAAGGGTGTGCAGTACACGTACATTGACGAAAACATCCCTTATGTGTAGTTTGATGTCATATTTTTTCTTCCAAATCAGAAAGTTGATTAAAGATTTATTTAGACACTAAAGTAGTTAAAATTATTCCTCAACGCATTGACTTACATCTCCATTTTTTATGTATAGATTTCATCGGGATCGTTTTTAATAATCTATAACCTGGCAATTAATCAAGAGAAACAGAATACTTTAAGGTCTCAATTGCTTAAAAATCTAACAGGAAAAGATTCCCCTTTAACAGCATAAAAATTAAAGAACATGCCATTCTTGAGGGCGTGTATCAAAGAAGAAATGAGACTGAATCCAGTAGCTAGTGGGAATGTAAGAGCAACAGGCCGATATGTTATTCTCAAAGGATATTATATTCCAAAACTGAGAGAAATCCGAAAAAGTTGAAATAACATTCCGGAAATGATAATTTTACCTTGCATTATTGATCCGAAATCGGTGTAAATATTATACTTTTTAGGTGTATTATGGGTTAAAGTTACCCTTTTTAATGTTAATTTTACCCTTAATAAGGTGCAAAATTAACATAAAAAAATGTTGATATATTATTAAACCTAAAAAGTGTTAAAGTTACGAGGAAAAAAGTTAACCCTCTAACGGTGTTTTCTTTAATATCCAAAAAAAGTAATTAAATAATTTTGTGTAGGGTAATTAATGGTCCACTGGACTCAAAAACACCATCAATTCTTCATTATCACTTTCCGTTTGGGCGTCAGGTGAGAAAAGGTAAAGACCGCCCCCAGGCGGTCATATCTGTTTAAGGCATAAAAAGACTGAAATATTTTAATTGAAAAATAGTGAACAAATATTAAAATAAATTAATTTTAAACGTTTTTTTATGGATGAATGCTGTATGATTATTTAGGAAATGATAATTTTTAGGAAAAAAAAACGTTTATAATTTTTATAATTAGACGTTAATGAAGCTCAAGGTGTTTCAATAAGACTGATTTTTACCGAATAGGTCACAGATCAGCTATGAAAACGTCATCTTCTTGTATAATTTGAAGGTCATTTGAAATACATTGCTCAGCTTATGGTTTTATTTCACGATCTGGGGCATTAAAGGACGAATTAGGGAATTCATCATCACTGTTGAAGTCTGCTTCTTTATCAATTTCGCTTAATTAGCAGAAATCGACCATTTTACTCATTCTGGACAGTCTTCGTGTAATCTCAATTCTTTTCCATGTTTAAATTTGTTGCAAAATAATAATATATTTTACTAGAACAACCAAAATAATTAAATAAAAAATCGGTATTTTTTGAAAATTTTACCCTTGAACCGATAAGACCGCCCACAGGCGGTCTTCCTTTTTTTCTTCTAAAACTCTTACTTCTAGTTTTTTTCACACTTGTCAATTGAAATATACAAACTAGAAGAACATATCTTTCAGGAAATAAGATTCTTACGACAGTTAGATTACTTTAAAACAATCTTTTTTGCACTTGAAAACGCAAAATGTCGCGAGCGACATTTTGTTGTTTTTTCTCTGGCCTGTCACACGAAACTGAAGATTGTAAGCAAACGAAAGGTCAAAATGAGTTCAGCTTCAGAAAATAAGTCAGTAAGATTATAACTGAGCACACTGTAGATATTTTAACTTCAAATAAGTAATATTACTACAGTAAATGCGATTTACTGCATGAATGACCGCCTGGAGGCGGTCTTACCCGTTAGAGGGTTAATCGCACCCCCTTTTTTCTCAGTGAAAACATCACTGAGAAAAAAACGGGGGTGCGATTAACTTTTTTTCCTCATAACTTTAACACTTTTTAGGTGTAAAAATATATCAACATTTTTTAATGTTAATTTTACATCTTTTTAAGGGTAGAAATAACATGAAAAAGGATAACTTTAACTTTTTTGAGGATGAGAGTGCCCATAAAGTTTGAACAAGTTTTTTGAAAATGTAAGAAAAAATTGTTTTTCGAATTTATGTAATCTATTATTGTTAGTTTTATTGGCCCCGAGAAATTTTTCCTTATTCTGGTCTAAAAATATCAAAAAAGTCACAATATCTCCAAGGAAGCAGAAAATCGTAAATTCACGATTTTTGACCAAAAATATCTAAGCTCAGGAGTTAATTAGGATCCTGCAAAAAATATCCTAGATTTGGACATCCTTATAGTTTGTACTTATCCAGAAGAATCGGATTTTTATCGATTGTAGATAGTCTAAAAAAATTGTTGTTTCCATAGGTACCCAGTGTCCCAAAGGAGACGAAAGAGTTAAGACAAAAATTAATGCGTGAAGCTTAAAATACAAGAAAGAGATAGATAATTTGCCAATCGCGCACACTTTTATATATATTTCCAAATCTCACACATTCATCGTGTAATCGTATGGTCGGCTCTGTTTTTTTTCACAAGGTTCTGTCTAAATTTCACGGCCAAATATAATCTCCTCAGCCATAATTGCTGTTTTGTGTTTGTTGTGTTCGACAGTTGCCCAAGTACCTTCTAAAAGAACAGTCGAAATGTATCTTGCGCGAAGAAATTGCGTCATTATTAATCAATTAAGGTGTTTTTCAGCTCAGGTCAAAGAAGTAAAATGTTTTTCTTAATAAAAGTAAATTAGAAATTGTGCAGAGAATGTTTCAAATTTTTATCTTTATGAATTGAAGGCCACTGCAAGTGATTATCGTGCTGATGTGATTGAGGAAAATTGGAAAACGGCTAAGCCCTACAGTGATATACCTTCACCATCGGCATTCAAGCTCCTCTTCAGTTTTCTTCCTGGTGGAAGATTTAATTCTGTCCCATTATCTGTGATTCATGAGAATCTAAAAAAAGAATATGGGTCTATTTACAAATTGAAAGGAGCTTTCGGAAAGAGAGATGCCCTCATATTGCATGATCCGAAAGATTATGAAATTGTCTTTCGAACTGAGGGTAATTTCCCAATGAGACGCCTATTCGATACTATAGCCTACTACCGAAAGGAACACAGAAAAGACAGATTCGCTAAATCTGCTGGTCTATTGAATGAACATGGACAAGCATGGTGGGATCTTCGGCATAAAGTTAATGGTGTGATGATGAAGCCACAAATTACAAAAGGATACACAACTACTGTTGATGAAGTAGCATCTGATTTTGTGAAAAAGTAAATTGAAATCTTTTCCCAAAACTAAATTTCTTTTAACGTTCAAAATTTTATTTGCAGATTACACAATTTGAGAGATTCTAATTTGGATACACCATCTGATCTTCTCTATCAATTGAATCTTTGGGCATTGGAATCAATCTCTTACATCACAATGAACGTAAGAATGGGACTTTTAACTGGAAAACCTGATGAAAGTGTTGTAAAATTCACACAAAATTTAAAAATATTGTTTGATTTACTTTTCCAACTTGAATTTCTACCGTCTATATGGAAAGTATATAAAACTCCAAAATTCAATAAATTTTTGCAAATCATGGATGAATTGCATGAGTAAGTAAAAGAAATAAGTTCAATTTATAAATAGATCTTTATATATATAATATATATTTTTTATACAGTACCATAGAGAAATTTGTAGAAATAGGCTTGGCCAATTTGAAGGAAAACAGTGCTGATAAGAAAAGCAATTCAAGAGAGGAGAGCGTTTTGGAAAAATTATACGCTATTGATAAAGACATTGCATTTCTTATGGCGATGGATTCTATCTTAGGTGGTGTTGATAGCGTAAGTAAAATAATTGTATCCTACACTGAGAGAAATCCGAAAAGGTTAAAATAACATTCTGGAAATGTTAATTTTACCCTGCAGTATTGATCCGAAATCGGTGTAAATATTACCCTTTTTAAGTGTATTGGGGGTTAAAGTTAACCTTTTTCATGTTAATTTTACCCTTAAAAAGGTGTAATATTAACATTAAAAATTGTTGATATATTTTTACACCTAAAAAGTGTTAAAGTTATGAGGAAAAAAAGTTAATTGCAGCCTCTTTTTTCTCAGTGTAGTAATGAGTCAAACACTCACTGATCGTCTAAAAACAATTAATTTTCAGACAGCAGTAGCAACATTCTCGATTTTGTACAATTTGGCACAAAATAAGGAAAAACAAGATATCTTAAGATCGGAATTGTTGAAAATTCTTCCTGAAAAAGACTCACCTCTTACAATTGAAAACATGAGCAACTTACCGTACTTACGGGCCTGCATTAAAGAAGGAATGAGGATTATGCCAGTTATTGGAGGAAATTTGAGAACAACTGGACAAAACATTGTCATTAAAGGATATCAAGTACCTAAAGAAGTAATATCAATAATCATTGAATATTTTTAAACTAAATGATCGAACTAAATGCCATTATTATCTCGTAGACTGACGTGTTAATGCCCGGTGAGCTATTCTACAAAAATGATTACTATTTCCCAGAAGCAAAATCCTTCCGTCCGGAAAGATGGTTGAGATCCGTAGAAAAGCATGAGAATTATAATCCATTTACATACATTCCATTTGGATTTGGAAGTCGAAATTGCGTTGGTCGACGCTTTGCAGAAATGGAAATTGAATGCCTTGTAACGCGATTGGTGAGGAATTACCATCTGGAATGGCATCAACCACCACCAAAAATACGTTCAACAACCATCAACATACCCTATGGAGATCTCAGACTGCGTCTCAAAGAGTATTAATCATTGACTTTATCTTGTATGCATGTGATGACTTGTAAATAATAAAAGAAATTTCATTATAGATAGTGTTATCATTTGGCATTTCCGAAGCTTTATAAAGAAGCTCAGTGGTAAAAATTGTACATTTCATTTTTATATCAATCTTTAAGCTCCCCTTGGTTTTCTGGGTTGCTCTTGGAGATCTTCTCTCTTAAGGGGCTACATGGGTCACACAGACTAAAAAACATCTTATTTTTTACACTTAGGGTAGACACTGGTATTCCCAAAACGCTCCTAATATCGATCAATCGATGCTTGTAATATCGACTTCTCTTCCAATTGATGGATAAAACAACATAATTCTTCTACATGAACTTTAATTATTATATGATTGTTTAGGGGAAGTGTGCCAAATTTCGGCCAGCTTCTAATTTCGGCCACTTTGAGTGTAATTTCGGCCATGGAAATAAATTAATTAAAATTAATTATCTTCTAATAGTCAATGAATTCATTTTGCTTTTAAATATTTATTCATTTTAGGATGTATTAACACAAAGACCGTTAAATTTTAGGTATAATTTGAATTTAAATTGCGTTGTAAAAACTACCCAGCGAGCACACTAAGCTGAAAAAAGTAGCGTTTTCAGCATATTTTTGCTGAATCGACTAGCAAAAATTTGCTGACTGATCAGCAGTTCTCGAACAAAAAGTGCTAACCAAATATAACAACAAATATAAGTGCTAACCAATTTTGTTTCAAGGTTAGCAGAATTCAGCTGAAAATACATATGTTTTCAGCTGAATTGCAATCGGTTAGCATTTGGTGCTCGCTGGGTAACTGTGGAAAGTCTTACAAAAAATGTGACAGATCGATTGTGTTTCTAGCAGTCTTACGATTTGTGGTGAAGTGCAAAAGGTTTTCCTTCGGTATTTTTCATGAAAATTGATTAGTTTTCATTAAAGATTGTTTCTGTTTATATACTAAATCAATCTTTAAATTTCAGGTGAAATTTCCCAGCTGGATCCTGTATTTCGCGTAAAAAAGTATATACTTTGTGAGCGTCTCTCCGGTGAGTTAGTATTGCCTATTCCGGCAACATCTTTTGCTTTCCTAAATTTCTTATTCATTTTGTGTTTTTTTTTTTCAATTTCTGAGTTCTACAATGTCCAGAGAAAAAGACCATCGCTTCTATGAAAAAGATGATGTGGAAAAGGCCTTAGAAGAGTTCAGAAAAGGCAAATTGCTACGGGAATCTGCGCGTAAATTTGAAATGCTACTCTTCAGGTCTTAAGGACAAATTACACGGAAGATCTCAGGGCTTGTGAGTCATATAAACGTATTAAACTGAATATTAAACTCGTTCCGTTTGACGTTTTGAAATTTTCTATCCGTCGCGTCACAAAAGGTGGTCAGAAAAAAGGTGGCCGGTATTTCACACAAAGTGGCCGAAATACTACCCAAAGCAATGTCCATATTTTTATTAATTTTTCTATATTTTAGGAAGTGATTTAAAGAAAACAAAGATGATAAACTAGTTTTTAAGGTTCCACACAACCTTCCCGAAAAGGAAGTAACAAAAAATATTTCAATATGAATTAAAAATATTGCATTTCAAACTTAGAACTTCAGTGCTTATATGCAACTATGCCGAAATTTAGAACACTTACCCTAATTATTTTATGTTTCGATTGTTAGTTGAATTTTGGGGGTAAAGAATCGTTCTATCGGTTCTATCAAAATAAAAAAAAATTAAGAAAATTTAGTATCATCGATAAGAGGTTCATTTCATACATTTTCCATTAAGGTTTTGATTTTTTTACAGTCAAACTCTATGGGAAAAATGTTCTCAAGGATTAGCCTGAATGGCCTGAACGGCCTGAACAAATGACTAAATATTTTCATTATAAATAATGTAAATATTTTTGTAGAGCGAATAAATAAATAATAATAATAATAATTTTCTAACCCCTTTAAAACTGTTCATAGAATCATGGTAAATTAAATCCCTGGTCATATTGGCCTCGATCTCCGCTATAAACAACAAATGCAGTATCATCATTACAGGTTGTTTTGTGATAACAGAAAACGTCGGATTTGGATGACTCGTTTGATTTTCATGAACAAATTTACTATCTATTCTTAAAAGAAAGCTATTTCGTTATAATTTATGTCTGTATTGAGAATTAAACCTTTACAAAAAAAATAAATAAATTTCAAATATTGACATGCAGTAATGACACAGCAAATTGTACTAAAGCTTGTACACTTTTTATCACCTTTACATTATCCAAAATACGAGAACAAAAACCCCGGCATTACGATATGGTCGTCTCTTTCATATTTCAAATTATAATCTGTATTTTACAATCGTATTTATGTAGGCAGTTCAAGTAAATCGTTAGTTATCGAAGTAATTTCATAGAGAGTGGACGAGATGTTTCTTGTGCGCAAAAAATCGGTTTTGACCAATCAATTAAGATGTTTTTCTACTCAAGTTAAAAAAGTATGATTTTTTTTTAACGCCACATTGGAAATCAATACTGAAACCAACTCTTGTGTTCACACCATTTAATATAGCATTTCAAACATCGTGTTAATAATTTTTTTTTAATAAATAAAACATGTGAAATTTAAGTCAAACTTACACTGTAGTAGTGTAAATTCTCTTCTCTAGTAATGTGAAGTGAAAGGTTAATATTTTACACTATTGAAGTCCAATAGTGTAAATTATTATTAATAAACTTTACAATATTATTTTGAAGATTTTTTTCAAATTGTTATTTTTCTAATGTTCCGATCCGATCCACTATTTAATATCGGTTTTATGTGGCCAAATATAAATATTCCTGTTTCCGAAAATAATGAGATATTTTCACAATTTCGTTTTAAATTTTTTTTTTCTTGTAGAACTTACTGTCCCATAACTTTACAAAAAAGGTTTAAAAAAATTTTCTTGACATTTAGCCATATTCAGTCGTTCTTGAAATATTTATTTTAGAAAAGTTTTGTAAGTTTCTCTCAACCTTAACCCTTTTAAGGTCGAGAGGGTCAAAAATGAAAGGTCAGAAAAAATCATTTTTTCTTCCTATTGAGAGCGAAACATTACTTTAGATGGCCGTAGGAAAAAATTTACTTTTGGGTCACCAGTGACCCAATCATCCTTAAAGGGTTAATCGGTAAAGACAGTACGGTTTGAAAAGAGATCTCAATGATTTTATTTAAACATATGGAAAGTTCCCATGCTTGATACTGCAAAATGATGTCCAAGGTTTGTGATTATTTTCTGATTAACACACAAACCCAAGCGATTCTTCCACTATGACAAAAAAATGTCTCACTTATTAGGTTCATAACCCAACCTCAAATAGTTCCTGGAAATCCTTAGATTTTCTTCTAGAAGAAAATAGAAATTCAGTAGCGATTTTTATACAAGTTGGGTCTGGGGCCTTCCTGTATAATGATTGATTCGACAATTTGGAGGCCTATTTTCACTGTAAAAATTTCACCGGATACAAAAAATTGAACATCAATATTTAGAAGGAACTGTAATCTATCTGCATAAATAGTTTGTACGACTGGTTATTAGTTTTAAAAATCACTTTTATGTAATTTTACTAAGCCATGTTTTTATGACATTAGGGCGCTAGCGAAAACAATTTTTTCACTTTGAGTCCATGAAAATGTCACTCTGAAACCTTTAATTCAGGCAACAGGGTTAAAGGCTATGTCAATTGTCGATAAAATTGGAGGTTTACAATAGGTGTAATTATGAAAGAATCACATCTAATGATAGAGTTGCCACATTAAAATTATCATTCATGGACCCTTCTTAAAATATAGGATAGACATAGGTAGAATTTATGAATTTGTCACCTTCCACAAAAACAGTGTCCCCAAGTAAAAATATTTTTACAAAAATATGAGTACTGATGAACCCTCTATGTGCCTATGATAGTAGTTTCCTGAACAGCGACATTAATTAAGAAATAATTATGAAATATCATGTATCGAAATTACGGTTTTAAACCCATTTTTGAATTGTGCATCCTGAAAATAGGGAAAAAGAGCTAGGATCCTAATTTTTTTTAGGAAATGCGAGGCTTAGCACCAACTATTGAAATATATTGCTTTGAGTCATAACTATTGATTAACATAGGAAAAAAATAGTTTTTATTTCAAATTCCATAATTCTTGCTAACGGCGATTCGAAAACATTTAATAACAATAATCTAAAACATATTCAAGTCCAAAAAAAGACAAGGGGCAGAAGTGTATGGGAGCTGGCCCAATTCATCGCCAAAGATGGGACTATTTTGTAGGTCCAGTAGGCTCTCGCTTATCCGTGAAAGCGGGATCAAAATGATATCACTCGGATTGGGAAATTGATATACATCATATCGTTTGAAAACGAATTATTTTATGTATATTTTAGGAAATTTATGGAATGAACTGACTTGATTAAATCGACATTTTCCCTAATCGTGAACTTTCCAAAAAAGTTGCAATGAGAAAGAATTACAGTAGGGGGAAGTAGGGCTACTTTGAGCTGTGGGGCTAAATTGCTATACGATTTTTTCGCATATTTCTAATGGAAACTGGGTTTTAACATGAAGTAATTTGGATAGACAAAATAATTGTGGATCTAAATAAAATAAGTGTAAGGATTGGCTTCATTTAGAAATATAGTAGACTCTCTCTCAATTGGGCATTTGGGGCAAAATGTCATCCGGTTTATCGATAGATTTGGTCGTCAAAGCCTTTGTAAATTCCACAAAAAGCGCTCAATTGTAAAGACTCACGATAAAATAGAAAGAACTACAGCGAATTTGATCGAATTAGCTTCATAATTAAGCGTGAAAATTTTCAACAAAATTTGTCGCCCGATTGAAAAAGAGCCGATTGAGTGAGAGTCTACCGTAGGCGAAAAAGTCATATAACAATCTAGTCCCACAGCTCAAAGTAGCCCCATCTCTCCCTAGATGAAACGCATTTGTTTTAACAAAAACCTCCAAAACGTAAACAAGAAGTCGTTTTACAAAATGTTTTGTACTTAGGGGAAGTGCTCATAATTTTGGACAGTCTGCTTATAAGTATCGAAGTTCCAAGTTTGAAGTGCGATATTTTCTATACTAATTGACATTTCTTGTTACTCTCTTTTCAGAAGGGTTGTTTAGAAACTTAGCAAGCTATTTATCGTCTTATTTTTATTAAAATTAGTTTTAATACGTTTAAAAATGAATTGATAAGTAGAGGTGACCTTGGCTCTTATTTTGGACAACTTGTTTATTAATTTGTCCAACTTGGCTGTAAATTTGGACAGCTAATCCGCCTCAATAGGATGCCCATTGTTCTTCATTTGATGAACCAATCTTACCAAGTCCTCTTCCTGTTCATGTAAGGGAAACGTAGAATGTCACAGAAGCCCGGAAACTTTCCATATCATTCATTAAAGTGAGTTGACTTCGATACTCCAAGTACGTGCGGATTCGCTCATTCCCTGACCTTTCCGGGAGCCTTTCACGGCATTTCTCGCTACATCTCTTTCGTAGAGATGATTCTCCTTTGTTTCTCCAGGCATTTGTCCAACCTAGTCATCAGAAAAGCTAAAACTTCACGAAATTTCGTGAGAAAAACACCTGTCCAAAATAAGAATCATCACCTCACTGGTGAATGTCTTAAAAAATTTCCCATTTTTCACACGAAAAATATAATTCACAAGGCAAATCTCACTTCAGGTCAAATGTACAAATCATCAGTAACGTGAATCAACACAATATTCAATGAATATTCAATAATATCACTCAAAAACAGCGAACAAACTTTGTTAGTACTTCACCAAAACTAAATAAGACTGAAGTAAGCCACGAAGTTCTGTCATATTTCTCGTAAGCAATTGCTCACACTGAATTTTCAACAAAGCAATTTCAACTCAAATCATATTCAAATTTTAACGTATTTTGTGTTAAAATCTTCCAAAAAGAACAAATATTTAGATAGAATTCATTATTCATCAAATATTGGAATAAAAATCCATCATTTTAATCAATTTATTTTTAGTGTCCAATGTTATCCTCAAAGTGTCCAAAATAAGAAACTGGACAAAATTATGAGCATTTCCCCTAATGTTCTTTAGTTTTGAAAGTTTTTTTTTTATTTTTTGTTTTAAAAAAAAATTTAAAAATTAATTGGATTCCAGGCCACGGCAGCTGATTACAGTGAGGAAGTGATTGGAGAAACTTGGAAAACGGCTAAACCCTACGGAAGCATACCCGGACCATCGACGTATAAACTTTTCCGAGGTTTTTTACCTGGTGGAAAGTTTCATTCAATCCCACTAAGTACTGTTCATGATAATTTTAAAAATGAATATGGACCAATTTACAAGATGAATGGATCTTTTGGCAAGAGGGATGTTATTGTATTGCATGATCCGAAAGATTTTGAAATAATTTACCGAACTGCGGGGCCTCTCCCATTGAGA
This sequence comes from Phlebotomus papatasi, assembly GCF_024763615.1. NCBI lineage: Eukaryota > Metazoa > Arthropoda > Insecta > Diptera > Psychodidae > Phlebotomus > Phlebotomus papatasi. The sequence goes on along the minus strand of NC_077223.1, from coordinate 32,623,749 downwards.
AGAGGCTTTGACTCCCTAACATACTACCGAAAGCAATACAGAAAAGACAGATTCGCTAAATTTGTTGGCCTTTTGAATGAACAAGGACAAGCATGGTGGGATCTTCGGCATAAAGTTAATGATGTCATGATGAAGCCACAAATTACAAAAAGATATACAACAGCAGTTGATGAAGTGGCTAGAGATTTTGTTAAGAAGTAAAACAATTTTTTAATGAAATTATATCATATTTTTGATTTTCTTTTAAAATTTATACCAATATTCTACTTATAGAATTCATGAATTGAGAGATTCTAGTTTGGAAACTCCAGCCAATTTCTTATATTATCTGAATATTTATGCATTGGAATCAATCGCTTACATCACAATGAATATACGATTGGGACTCTTAACTGATAAACCTGATGAAGAAGTTGAAAAATTTACGAAAAACTTTAAAAGTTTTTTTAAATTGATGAATGAACTTGATTTTCAACCATCTATTTGGAAAATCTATAAGACACCTAAATTTAATCAATTTATACAGGTCACGGATGAAATGCATGAGTAAGTCTGTGAAATTAAACTAATCAATTAAATTAGAAATTAACATTAATATTATTATAAAAAGTACTATAGAGAAATTTGTGGAAAAAGGCTTAGCCAATTTGAAAGGAAATAATGCAGAAAAGGGTAGCAATTCAAGAGAGGAGAGCGTTCTGGAAAAATTATACGATATTGATAAAGATATTGCAGTACTTATGGCGGTGGATTCTATCTTAGGTGGTGTTGATAGCGTAAGTAAAAAAAAAGGGACTTAGAATAAAACAGTAATTCTATAAAGATATGATTATAAATTTTCAGACAGCTGCAGCATTGTTTTCAGTTCTCTACAATTTGTCAATTAATCGAGAAAAACAGGAGCTTTTGAGATCAGAATTATTGCCAATAGTTCCTGAAAAGGATTCAATTCTAACATCTGATAACATGAAGAACTTGCCATATTTAAGAGCTTGTATTAAAGAAGCAATGAGGCTGATTCCAGTTTTTATTGGAAATATTAGAACATCTGGGCAAGATGTTGTTCTTCAGGGATATCAAGTTCCTAAAGAGGTATAATCTTGAACTCTAAAATCTGTAAGAGATATCTTACAAACTAAAATTATGCAATACTTATTCCACAGACTGATGTGCTTATGCTCTTTGAGACGCTTCACCTTAATGAAAACTACTTCCCTCAAGCTAAATCATTTCTTCCCGAAAGATGGCTGAGGTCCACGGAGAAGTACGAAAAACACAATCCATTTGCTTACCTTCCATTTGGATTTGGAAGTCGAAATTGCATTGGTCGACGCTTTGCAGAAATAGAGATTGAATGCCTTGTAACGCGATTGGTAAGGAATTACCATCTCGAATGGCATCATCCACCACCTAAATATATCGCAATGGCCATTAATATACCAGACGGAGATCTTAAGCTGCGCCTCAAAGAGTACCAACCATAAGAGATGTGCTTGTATTTTAAGGTAACCGACTGGAAAAATTTGCTCAAAAATCGGTTGTGATAAGATTGTGTTATCTCCATATAATATTGATTTTATGCATTAAAATAAGTAATATCAATAAAACACTATTTATTTATTTTCTTTTATTGTAAAGTTGATTGATATGAGTTTTTAAGGATTCATAAAAAGTTGTTTTCTTTTCGCTGCCAAGTAATGCTCAGCGCACAATAACATTTGTTTTGTAAACATGTTTTTGACATTTCTATGGGAGTGAGTGAGACCTAGATCTAGTCATCTTGCTCACTCTCATAGGAAATTTTGAAAACATATTTACAAACAAAAGTTATTGTGCGTTGGGCATAACAGTCAATTAAAAATATTTGAGAATTTTAGGATTTTTTCAACTTTATGCCCAGCGCACAATAACTTTTGTTTGTAAACATGTTTTCAAAATTTTCTATAGGAGTGAGCGAGATGACTAGATCTAGATCTCACTCACTCTCATTGAAATGTCAGAAACATGTTTACTAAACAAAAGTTATTGTGCGTTGGGCATTATGAACTAAACCTAAACATATAAAGTGTGAATTTCAGACTCAGACTAATCGGAGATAGTCGATCAAAATGCTGAATTAATAGGATTAGATATTTTTTTTAGAAAAGCAAAGATAATAAATTACTTTCAAAGGTTCCGAAATATGTAGGTATATCCTGAAGAAGAATTAACAAGAAGCACCACTAACATCTTACATTTCCAACTTTTAACTTTGGAACCTTAACTCAAAATATTCGAAATTTAGCACTCCCGTCAAAGAGAAAATTGTACTTTTTACACCAAAGAAACATTTTGTTGCACAGTTAGGAAAAGTATGATGTGCACAGAAAGATGGAAAATTCTTAACTCTTTCGTCTCCTTTGGGACTCTGGGTACCCATGGAAAAAAGAATTTTTTTAGACTATCTAGGATCGATAAAAATCCGATTCTTCTGGATAAAGTACAAACTATAAGGATGTCCAAATCTAGGATATTTTTTGCAGGATCCCAATTAACTCCTGAACAAAGATATTTTTGGTCAAAAATCGTGAATTTTCGATTTTCTGCTTCCTTGCACATATTGTGACTTTTTTGATATTTCTAGACCAGAATAAGGGAAAACCTCTCGGGGCCAATAAGTATGATAACTAACAATTACAGATTACATAAATTCGAAAAACATTTTTTTCTTAAATTTTCAAAAAACTTGTTCAAACTTTATGGGAACTCTCATCCGCAAAAATCTAGAGGTCAAATGTAAGGTTATCCCGCCAATGCCCGCCATTTGCTTTTTGACACCAACCTTGTAACAAAATTTACAAGGTTAGCAAAATTTGACAGCGAGGGAGATTGCTTTCAGGGAAGTTTTTCCTACTCTTCCTGATTTTGGTGAATTCTTATTGTCCAGGAAGTGTCTTTTATGCTTTTGAGAAAGCCTCATGTGTCTACAATAACATCGTGTTGAGAGAAATGTGTTTTAAAGTGTTATGTGTCAAATTTTATGAGGAATCTGATGGCAAGCAGGAATTTGGTGTCTTCTTGACCACTTCCTGGACATCGCACAAGATATTAGTCAATAATTCTTCTGGTTTTAGTGATCAACATTGTAAAGGAGTCATTTGATACGCAAAAATAATTCACAAAATTGATATTATTGGCTTTTGGAAAATTGAAGTTTGTCTCCTTTTCGTTCTTTTGGGGACGAGAGTACCCATGAGTTTTCCAATTTCCCAGAGGCGGAAAAAATTCTTTCTCTACAAAAGTATCATATTTGATCACTAAGACTTACAATAAAGTGAGTTTTACTGAAATTCGTTCGCTGAATATGTTGTGGTCCGTAAAGAGTTAAGCGTTGAGTTTAATGGCAAGGTAAAAATTATAAAAATAAATTTAAAAAATTATAAAACTTATAAAAATTGAAGTACAGTCGAGTTCCTCAAATTTGAACTCCTCAAATTTGAACGACGCGACAGTTAAGTTCAAAATGTAAAATTTGAGGTTGTGTGAAGAAAGTTTTGCGTGGAGTCTGAATTAGAACCATTTTTCTCAGGTGTTTCCTCAATATTATCGTATTATATTAACTGCCGCAACAAATTTCATTTATTTCACAATAAATTACATTGACATATTCTCTAAAGTTATTTCTATTAATTTAGGGAAAGTGCATTTGACATGAATTCCGTTACGTTTTTGGAAATATTGTTCAAATTTGAGGAGTGAGAAATGTCATCTATACCTTTAAGGACGAGATGATATCCGCTGAACGAAATTCAATGAAATCAAGTTTCCTTTAATATTTTGGCCTAAATAAGCAATTCATGGTTAGAAAACAAATTTCCAGTACCTAGGAGTCTTGGAAAACTATGGGACATATAAGTTCCAATCGTCCATATAGGTAAAAAACAATTTTTTCCGTGTGGTTAAATTACTCTTTTGCTTTATTATTTTTGTGAGATAAACGGAATAAACAATTTATTGAAAATGTTATCGATTGTGAAAAAGACCATTGAAGTACAAGTCGTCGGTTCCGAAAAAGACTATTGTAAGTCTACTTACAATAGTATAAAAAGATGGTATCATTGGATGCAGAAACCTTAGATCTATATCCCCACAAAATTTTATGTTGATTAAGATATTCCTGCAAAAGTTACAAGAAAAAAACTTAAAATCAGCGTGCACAATTATTGAGTTCTTTGCCCACAATTTTGCTATAAATAATTTAAAAGTAGTGTTAACTAGAAGATATTCAATGCGTAAGTATGATAAAATAGTTTCAAAAGCTGAAAGTATACTAATTGCAGTGAAATTAATGAAAATAAATATTAGCTGTCATACTTTAAACTTCTTTCCTGTAAAGTTTACATTTTTGACTTACAATAGTCTTCTTCGGAACCGACGAAGTTTAAAAATCAGGCGATGACATGTTGAATTCCAAAGGAAAAAAATATATAATATATATCATATATATACCTATAATTTTTGGCCTTGGACAAGTATGAGAAGACTGATAAACACAAATTTTAGTATTTCCTAGATTGTAAAGAATCTCAGCTAAAACAAATAAAAATCCAATCACATTTTTTTTACATAATTTAATATTTTTATTGTAGTCCTCCAAACAGTTTCGAGTACTAGTAACACACATTAATTTCGCATTCCTCACAAATACAGCTGGTCCTATTTTCTTTTTTTTAAGATAGCACAATGTGCATCTACGCCTTTCTTTAGTTTTTGAGCTCTTGCGGGAAATGGATAGCACTTCTAATGCTTTCAAATCTGTGCCTAGTCATGGTCGATGCAATGAAAGGAACATGGAACGCCCATGTTAGGAGAAATGGACCAGTAGTCGTGAAAATGATTCCATGACAAAGGGAATGTCCTTCCGTCTGTTGTATATTTACATCTGTTCCAGGATTAACGCAGAAAGATCTGAGAAGCAAATAGTTGCTAGAAAAATGCTCTAAGGCGTTAATTCTATATCCTGGAACTTATGCTTCACAACTCCGGAAGTATACGTAGATATCTCCTGCTCAATTCATGTGAAATCTTTCGACCACCTTAGGGGTGGTTCAGTCTACTTCTCATTCTTCATTGCATCAGCCACACTATCGCGAATCCTTTGGTTTTTCGTACGAACCTCAGAAATGTTTTCAGCAACATTGAGTTCCGATATTGTTGTCTTCCTCTTGATGCTCTTGCGAGCTTCACACGCAGATGGACATTCCACTGAAACCGAAGGTTGTTCCAGCAAAGAAACATTCTGTACGAGGACTTCGCAGTCTACTTTATCACCGTCTTGTTCCAAAAATGTTATATCTTTCTCATCTCGGACAATATTGTCCTCATCATCGCTGTTTTCCGGACATAAGATGTGAATTACTTCATGCTAGTTGATCGCGAAAATATTTTTCATCTGGGAAGTCATATAAAATATAAATACATAAGAATTATAATGTTTACGTAGAACTATTTCATTAATTATTGAAATATTACCGTTTCTAGCCAATATTACACTGAGGAACTTGATATAATCACACAAGTTTTCACAAATAATTGAATATTTTCTGCACAAATAAGCAAAACAAAAAGATATTCCAACCTCAAACCTTGGAAAATCCAACAGAGGCGGATTCAGTGTTTTTTACCTCTATGGACGATTGGAACATATATGTCCCATGAAATTCAAGAAGCTTTTCTGAAAATACCAATTCATGATAATTTTCACTCTGAATAAAAATATTATGTGCAGTTGTCGTAGTTTATAGATCCCAAAGGGTTTTGCTTAAAAAAATTGTAAATATAAAAAAATCTAAAATTCATTGACCAATTCAAGAACTTGAAAATTCCACATTTTTGAGCTTAAATATTTAATGTATACCTAATAGCTAGAGATTTGTAAAAAATATACTAGATTCCTACATCCTTCTACTTTGTGATTACAGTAGAGTCTCGCTATAGTCCATATTTGGTTTCAAATTTGACACTTGGGTCGCACTATAGTCCATGTAATTTTTTAAAATTATCAACGATTTTTAGTATTGAAATTGCTCGACGGCTTCCACTTTCTTTGCGATTGTGGTACTTGTCCTTTTGAAATCAACGGTCGATAAATTGTGGACTATAGAACGATGGCCTATAGCGAGACTCTACTGTATGTATAAATATTAGAAAAAAGTATCCTTAAATTGTCAGGAAAAATAATTTCTTCTATGGGACACCGGTGTTCCAATCGTCCTTTAAATACCCCCAAAATGTTCAAATTTGAGGAACTCTATTGTAAGTTCGAGTTTGAAAGTGTCCCAATCTTCTATGATTTTTTCTTAAAATCATGTAATAATTTTTGAGAAAGACAAATTCAAAGTGTCGCGTGAGACTTACTTTTGAGTAGTTGCATGCAACTTCCTCAGCAACTAATCCTGCAAATATGCAACTCACTGCGACTGCACGTAGGCTTCAAAATAAAACGATAAAACAATTTATATAATTTTTTCACATTTATTTTGCTAAATATAGACGAGAATTACTTTTATAAATTGCCAATAACATATAAAATAGTCATTTGCTCGATAATTTTTTTAAGTGAAAAAGTAACAAATTGCAATTAATGATTTGCCACTTGGCAAGTAAAGTGGTAAAAAAAAGTATTGTAAAAGAAATACTGTGTTAATGTGTATAAAATTGGACGAAATATACCTTTTGATTATAGGAAAGGGGTCGATTTCTAAAATTTTTAAAAAAAAAATCTACCGTATGACCGTGGAATAAATCGAGGTTAGGGCTCCTTCAGGAGCTCTACATAATTAGCTGGGAACAGACCGTAGCTGCCATCGGGACCCAATCCCTGCCACCAACCTTCATCAATGCGATCAATGTGCGTAATGATGTCCCCTGGATCGAAATTAATTTCTGTCTCATCGGCAGCCTGATAGTCATAAAGGGCAATAGCTCGCAATCCCATATCCGCCATAACTTCCTGTGCCACAGTTTCATCCTCCTTGGACGCTTCTTGGGGCACTTCAGCAGTGGGCAGAGGCTTGGCCTCTTCCTCCACCGGTGTCTGTTCTACACTCTTCGTGTGCGGTGATCTCTTTATTGTGCTAAATTGCTCCTCACTCTCCTCCTCAACCTCGAATCCCCGTGGATTCTGTACCGCGACACTCTGACCATTTGTTGGCACTTCTGCAGCCTCCACCTTGGCCGGTGGCTCCTCTTGCTGCTGCTGCTGATTCAACGAATTAATACGCTGTGCTAGAGAATTTCGAGCAGGCTTCACTGGAGCTGATGCTCTATAGAGAAAAAAATAATCCCGCATGAACCCAATTTCCTTCGAATCCTTCCCTCCCTTTCAACCCTCTCAAAAGTGTGAACTCACTTTGTGACAGGAACATTTGTTGTATTCTGGGAAAAGATTGCCTTTGCCTGTCCCACTCTTGATCCAATCAATTCTTTTGCCTCCTGATTCCTCTGTTGCCTCATCATTTCAGCACTGGTTTGGGTGCGTGTGGGAAGATCAGTCGCATGACTGCAATATTATCAATTATACGCACAAAATTCTTGCAAAACAATTTTTTTTATTCATCTAATTGAAGATATTGCCCTCTTTGAAAACACGTGTGCCTTGTGCCTAATTAATTTAGTGAGATTCCCACGCTGACGCCCCATAGAAATGCTTATTGTATGAAAGCTTGAGTGATCATCAGACATTCTTCACTGAATTCCACAAAGCCAGAGACACACAAAATAATTGTGATTCATTTTTTAACCACACAAATTGCATTTATGCCATTGCAAGCCAAAACAATTAGCAAAAAAAGCTTGACGTTCTTTCATGAAATCAACTACAAAATGATCCCAATACTCAAATATTTAAACTCCTTGACAATTCAAAAAAATCTACTATTGTGAATAATTAATTCAATATGTCAAGAATACTTTTTTTAAAGTTTCAAGTTATTTGGAATAAAATTCTAAGACTAAATTTTGGTAAGCGATAGTTAATACTTTTTGAATAATACACCAATTTCATTGAAATTTCACATAGGGTGACGGCATTACTTATGGCCAGTCTATACTTGTGGCCACCTCGGAGATATCTTCAATCTTTTCCCGCAAATTATTTTTTTTATTTATTTATTAATAACAATGCTTTTGAGCTAGTGCTCTTGAAAGCAGAAGAAAAGGGATACATTTATTAAGATATGTATAAAGATTTGTCAGAAAGCAATGCTTACGTCCACCGCCGTCTTAGCGTTGGTAATTAATTTCGAAGAACCACAAAATTAGGTATATTTGATACGCTATCATTAAATGCAACTTTTAAAGAGATTTACTTTTATCTTCCAATAGAATTTTAATTATTTTGTGGGAATTATTTCACTTATGCGCCCGACAGTCAAATATACATTAAATCGTTAAGAAATTTACTAACGATCTCACAATTTTTATTGATTAAATTTTATATATTCAATAAAAAAATGTTTAGTACTATTTTTCAAAACTTGTTTTCTTAGGTAACACTATATTTTCTTTTACCACTTGATTTTGATGATTTTTTAAACAAAAAAATAATAATGACAAAGCCATAAGTTATAACCAATTTGATAAGATTATTAACTTGTGGCCACAGCATTTGACATGTGGCGCCCTCACAGATATTTGATTTAGCGAGTAGTCAATCGTGTTATTTCTTATTTTTGATTCAGTGAATCTAAGTTTTCTAACATAAATTTAATCAAATTTAAGGTAAGTGTAGAAGTTGTATCATAAAATTGTTTATAAATGAGTAGCGTCTATGATATTTTGATTTTCTCCATGAATTGCATTTTTTTGTAAATAACCTAACTTTTTCTGTTCTTCTCTCTTAGGACAATGAAAAACACGAAAAAAAACTAAAGAAAAGCCTCATTATTGAACTCAAAGGATGCAAAGGGGCATTGAGAAGCATTGAGAATAGAATGACCACGACCAAAGTATTCCAGTCATTTCAGCTGTACCACATTCCCTCACAAACTCTGCGTTAAAGTATTCGGAAAGTCTCCGGAGCAAACATTAGTTCATGGAGGCTTTCCAGTGCTCTTAGAGAACAGGCAGAAGAGGATATTATAAGTTGGGTTCTTTATGCAGTCAAATTTAGCTTTTACATCACGAAAATCTGATTGGATTACTAGCCACTTTTGGGGAGAATCAATATTAGTAGTATCCGATTATTATGAGAAAAATATTTGAAAAACTATGAAAAATTTGTCAAAAAATAAAAAAAAAAACCTATGAAAGTGCATAAAATGTTTTTCTTTTTTTTGTATCAAAATTATTTTTTTACAGTTTGTTTTATAACATTTGAAATTGTGGCCATAAGTTCGTAAAAGAAGCCACAAGTTATGAATTTTACATGGTTGGGAAAATCATATATTTTCCGGTGTTTGAAGGATTTTCATAGTAAAATCATTTGAATATATCGAAAGAAACTACATGAAAGAAATTACTCTTAAAATTTTGCTTTAATTGGTCAAAAAGATCAACAGTTATAAGGAGATATGTACTTAATGTGGCCATAAGTAATGCCTGTACTTTTTTTCTTCTAGATAGGATTATTTTAGTACCTAATCGGACTATTTTCTTCACTGATTATAAATTGAAAGTGATGTTACAATGCAAAGTATATTTAGTTTGTAACATTCTCCCAAAAATCCAAATTTCAGTTTTTGGGGTTTTTGGGGAAGCAGTCAGTAAAAAATATGACCAGGAAAAAATAAAAGGTGGTCATTAAATTAATAAACTAATAATTTAATCCATTCCTTCCCATGGTATTATACACTGCTGGCAATAATCATAGCTCCACTTTTTCATACTGGAAAAACTTTGAAAAAAAAATTTTTTAGAAAAAAAAATAAAAAAGTCATTTGAAGGTATTTTCAAACCGATATGAAAAATTGCTATTTAAATTTTATACCGTTAGAACTGTGAGTACTGTGATAGAATCTTTATCAAAATGGCGATTTTCGGGCGGCAATAATTATAGCTCCACTCAATAAATTTGGCTCCAGGGTATTTATTTTCAATCAGTGAAGGTAAATATCTTTTAGTAATTTAATTTATAACTTTATTAAGCTAATTAGAATCATTTTTATAAAGTTTTTTATGAATTTTGCTGAAATTTTGTAAGAAAAATGTTTAATGAACAAAAATAAGGGATTAATTAAGGTCTTGAAGGGAATGAAAATTTACAACCAAAAAATTTCCATAAAAATAACAAGATCCTATCACCTTTCATCCGAATTTGTCCATATAGCCAACATATATGCATTTTAAACCACTCCCAGGGCTAAGAATCTTCTTTTGTTAGAGGCAAAAGTGTGCAATTTTCCGTGTTACTGTCGAAAAAAATAAGTTTTCTACCGAAATGTGATGTTAAACAATGCTGACTGTTTAATCTCATCATGTCCTGTTAATTCTGCCCCAAACCAGAATCCCAAGTGACTAAGGGGGTCTTTATAATACTGGAACAAAAAATTATCAAAAAGAAGCTTTTTTCAGTTTGATGAACAGAAGGTGTTTTACATAATTTAAGTGGTACAAAATTATTTTTTTCGAATAAAAAATTGACAGGTCTTGTCTTAACTTGTTTTCTGTCTGAAAAAATAATTTTAAACCACCTAAATGATGTAAAACACCTTCTATTCATCAAACTGCAAAAAGCTTCTTTTTGATAATTTTTTGTTCCAGTATTATGAAGACCCCCTTAGTCAGTTGGAATTCTGTTTTGGGGCAGAATTAACAGGACATGATGAGATTAAACAGTCAGCATTGTTTAACATCAAATTTCGGTAGAAAACTTATTTTTTTCGACAGTAACACGGAAAATTGCACACTTTTGCCTCTAACAAAAGAAGATTCTTAGCCCTGGGAGTGGTTTAAAATGCATATATGTTGGCTATATGGACAAATTCGGATGAAAGGTGATAGGATCTTGTTATTTTTATGGAAATTTTTTGGTTGTAAATTTTCATTCCCTTCAAGACCTTAATTAATCCCTTATTTTTGTTCATTAAACATTTTTCTTACAAAATTTCAGCAAAATTCATAAAAAACTTTATAAAAATGATTCTAATTAGCTTAATAAAGTTATAAATTAAATTACTAAAAGATATTTACCTTCACTGATTGAAAATAAATACCCTGGAGCCAAATTTATTGAGTGGAGCTATAATTATTGCCGCCCGAAAATCGCCATTTTGATAAAGATTCTATCACAGTACTCACAGTTCTAACGGTATAAAATTTAAATAGCAATTTTTCATATCGGTTTGAAAATACCTTCAAATGACTTTTTTATTTTTTTTGTAAAAAATTTTTTTTCAAAGTTTTTTCAATATGAAAAAGTGGAGCTATGATTATTGCCAGCAGTGTACATCATACACAAATTGAGTGATTTTAGATGATTTATGTGTGGGAAATTGATATTCGAATTGCTGTCGGGAATGGATTCTTAATTACTTTAGTCCTTCATTTACTTAGGAAAAATAGTTCCACAGATATGGGAATACATTTTGTTGTTCTTTTCTCGCTTCGCGAAAGGTCATGCAAAATTTTTGCTCAAAATGTCAGACGGAAAATTCGACATCCCGTCGAATTTGTTAAAATTGGCCTTCATCCTCCTCCCTGATTTGAATTCTGATTGCCAATTTGTTTTTCTGTTCTGATTGCCAAAGAAACACAATAAAGTGACTGCTGTTTATTCGTTTCGTTTAACATTTATGTCATATTTCTGGCTAATTTTAGTTAAATTAAGCGCTAATCTTTATTGTCAACGGTACGTGAAGTTTTCAAATGAAATAATTACCTCTTTCATGGATAAAAAAGGGTTTTTCTGAATTGTCTGCAAATGCTTCAATAGGAAACCTCGGAAATATGTTTTTTTGGAGAGATTTTCTTATTGTTTTAGATGGGAAAGGAGAAAAGACCAGGAATAAGAACAAATCCTGCACTCAAGAGCAACTCAAAAATGTTTTGGAAGCCTTTCGTCGCGGTTTCACTTACGCTGTTTGTCTCCAATTAGAAACTTTCCCTTGTCTCCATTTGGATTAATTTGTTTCCAATTAAAGCATTTTACACTCGCGTATTTTTCTTGTGTTTAAGAAGTTTTCAAATTATATTTAAAAAATTTTCACTAAACAGTAACATTCTAGAAGAGTCAAGGAGCAAATTTATGTAATTCTCTTCAGAAAAAATATCAACTTAATGTGTTGAATCTTCTGTCAAAGTTAAAGCGTTTGGAAATGGTTTTGAATTAGGACAATTACCCTAAAAGTTTTTTTTCCTAAAGAAACCTCGAATTCATCTTTTTATCACAATTTGTATTCCATATTTCAACTGCTCGAACTTCGAGAGCAGTTTTTTTTTTTTAATTTATAAATTGGTTTGAGCCCAATCAATCTCCTGCTCAATTTCAATATCTGTGACTTCTTCAAAATCACTCAAAAAGTAGGAAACACTTTTCGTGAATTTGAAAAATATTTCAAAAAAGCAAAAAATAATTTGCAAAGCAAAAGAAAGCAATATTTGGCGCATGAATTAATTTGAGTTGTACTTTCACTCTTGAATTAATGCCACCATAAATCCCAATATAATGTTTTTGTGTGGAAAAGGAACTTACCTTGATTTTGCTGCGATAAGCGTTGCAGCTTCAGCGGCCGGAGACGTAGCTGGAGACTTCTTCTCCGGAATGGCAGTCCTCTTCTCCCTCTCGGTGTGTTCTCGCTCCTCGCGCTGTCGACGTTCTTCCTCCACTTTCAGCAGTTCCAGGCGCTTCCTCTCTCGCTCAACTTCCACACGACGCTTCTCCTCTTCCTCCTCGCGACGCCAGAAATTGTCCCTTTCAGCGGCGTTGATCTCCTTGGCGGGGATGACACGTGTATAGGTGGTACCTACGGGACCCCGCTGACTATCATCAACCTGACGGGGTTCCTTAAAACTGTACGCCGATCCCACCAGGCTCAGTTTTTGCAGAATTCTCTCCTGATCAACATCATCCTCCAGTCGAGCATTGATGGTGAGATGGGCTCCCTTCAGAAGATTAGCCACATCTCTCGTGTGATTGGCACATGTTCCCTTCCGAAGCACCGGAGCACCCTCACCCTGTGCAGACAAAGAATGCCAATTACCCAGTGACTCATTAGCTTATCTTATCAGTGGCACGGGGTCTGAGCCACAGAGCAAGCACAAACTGCTGGCCAAATTACTCACTTGCCAGTTGATGAGAATGTTCTTGGAGAGGGAAGTTTTGGGATCAGCCACCCTTACAAATGCATACATAATTTTGCCACTGTTCAGCTCCTCATTGAGCTCATCTAAGCCCCCGCTTCCACATGCCACAACTTTCAGATCATTAGTCTGTCCCTCGTAGCCAAACAACGCCCTGATTACCATACAATTAATTGGTGAAATTTAATTAATCCCATCTTCTCTAGCAAAAACAAAAGACCTTTCACTCACCAATCAGTCTCAGTTTTGTCATCCAGAACATCCTGCCAGGCTGCTACAATTGCCTCACGATTTTTCGACAAGTTCACCGTCATTTGGGGACAATTGCACTATCTTGGGTGCTCCTTTGAGGGCAAAAAAACACGCCTTTTTTGCGAAAAAGACCCACCTTGCATAGAAAACTGACACTTTCCGGCAAAGTAAACCCAACAACTGCAGACATGGGAACCAAAGAAGGCAATCCGCAGAAATTTCCATCAAATCCAAAGAAGTTTCCTTTCATAATTTTTTAAGCTGCAAACAAACCAATTTGATTTGTTGAATTTTTGCAATGATCTGCTTAATCTGCCACTAAAATTTTGAATTACTGACTAAATTATTTTTTTTAAATTTATAATTCGCTGAAATTTTTTAAAATGATTTTTTAATCGAAAATTATTTGAAAGTGTAAAAAGTACAATCATATTCAATAAAAATCAAGAAATTCTGAGAAATACAGCGGCGACAAGGTAAATACAGTGGCGACAAGAATGTTTAATGATAGGGTAGAGTCAGCCCTTTTGGCCATGTAAGCAATTTTGGCCACCTAAAGTAAAATCACATTGTAAGGCAATCATGAGTTTATTTAGAACAGGAAAATGGGTCTTATTTCGTGACCTCTAATCTAACGAATCAGAAAACCATATTTGATTTTATATCGACTTGATTAATTATAAGTTATTGAAAGAAATTCTCGACATGGTAAACAATCACTAAAAAAAACATGGGATTCTTAAGAAACTTATCAATGTTAAGAGAAATTGTTTTGCATTATTTCATATTTTTGAGGAAAGAATTTGATGTTATTCAATGAAAGTCCATTTCTTAATTAACTAAATTTTATTGTGATATCATCCTTAATAAGATTTTCTAACAAATTTAATGAAAATCGGATGTGGCTAAAAGAGCTTACATTTTTCGGCTGTGTAAGTACTTTTGGCCACTCATTTTCCCATACATTTTAAACGTGGCGCACCTCGTTGATTTCAGTAAAAACAATCGTGCCTTTTAACTGATTTTTACATCAAATAGAAAATGTGCAAAAAGTCGTTTAAAATACTCTAATAATCACATAAAATTGGTGTTAAATAAGAATAGGACTTGTCCTGTGTATTTGTGAAAGTTTTCGAAAGCTATTTCTTCTGATATTTTATTAAAATTCTATTGGAAACAAGTGGCCAAAACTGCTTACACACAATGGCCAAAAGTGCTTACAAAGTGGCCAAAAGTACTAAAAAATGCATAGTTACATAAAATGCATTTTTCACTAAAATATCCAAAAAAATTTGGGAATTCTTTTGGATTATTATGAAGAAACGGCTTTAAGGTATTTTTGTACAAAATTTCATTTTATTTAAATAAAGATTATAAAAATTACAAGCACATGAAACCTTAAAGTGGTCAAAAGTACTTACTCCACCCTTTATACCGTTTTTTCGTTTTGCTAATATTTAACCCTCTAACGGCGTTTTCTTTAATATCCAAAAAAAGTAGTTAAATAATTTTGTCTAGGGTAATTAATGGTCCACTCTCCACTGAACTCAAAAATACCATCCATTCTTCATTATCTCTTTCCGTTTGGGCGCCAGGTGAGAAAAGGTAAAGACCGCTTCCAGGCGGTCATATCCGTTTAAGGCATAAAAATACTGAAATATTTTTATTGAAAAATAGTGAACAAATAGTAAAATAAATTAATTTTAAACGTTTTTTATGGATGAATGTTGTATGATTATCTAAGAAATGATAATTTTTAGGAAAAAAACGTTTATAATTTTTATAATTAAACGTTAATGAAGCTCAAGGTGTTTCAATGAGACTGATTTTAAACTAATAGGTCGCAGGCTAGATATGAAAACGTCACCTACTTGTATAATTTGAAGGTCCTTTGAAATACATTGCTCATCTTCTGGTTTTATTTCACGATCTGGGGCATTAAAGGACGAATTAGGGAACTTATCATCACTGTTGAAGTCTGCTTCTTTATCAATTTTGCTTAATTCGCAGAAATCGACCATTTTACTCATTCTAGACAGTCTTCGTGTAATCTCAATTGTTTTCCATGATTAATATATTGCAAAATAATAATATATTTTATTAGAACAACCAAAACAATTAAATAAAAAAATCGGTAATTTTTGAAAATTTTACCCTTAAACGGATAAGACCGCCCACAGGCGGTCTTACTTTTTTTTCTTCTAAAACACTTACTTCTAGTTTTTTTTTCACACTTATCAATTGAAATATACAAACTAGAAGAACATATCTTTCAGGAAATAAGATTCTTACTACAGTTAGATTAATTTAAAACAATCTTTTTAGCACTTGAAAACGCAAAATGTCGCGAGCGACTTTTTGTTGTTTATTTCTCTGACCTGGCACACAAAACTGAAGATTGTAAGCAAACGAAAGGTCAAAATGAGTTCAGATTCAGAAAATAAGTTAGTAAGACTATAACTGAGGACACTGTACATATTTCAACTTCAAATAAGTACAGTGCCCACTCTCTAATCCGGATCGCCGTAATCCGCACGAGTTATCGACGGTTACGTTTAAAATAATTTTGAGGTCATGTATGCATGTGTGTTCAGCAATGAAAATGAATTATCCTGTGATGTTTTTGTTTAATAAACGAAGTATAATAGCATAGAATTCTCTAATTACGTCTTTTTAATCTTTTTTTTTAAACTTTTATTCTATTTTTACAAAAAAAAAATTGTATTATATTAGCGAGACGTTGAACAAATTCAAAAAATCCATCCGGATTACGAAGAGGACATCTGTCATATTGTCTCCTAATCATCCGGATTACAAAGCGGGCACTGTAATATTATTGCAGTAAATGCGATTTATAGAATGACCGCCTGGAGGCGGTCTTACCCGTTAGGGGATTAATTTGAGTGGTGAATTGGAATTTTCAAGATTATGGTCTTTATTTAAAATTTAAAAAAAATCATTAAAGGAAAGTAGAACATACAAATTACCATTATTAAGGAGAATAAGATTTGTACTGAAGGTAGCATTAATTGTAACATAGGACTAAATGATGCCAGGCAGATCGCCATAGTACTCTGTACTTTGTATAAAATAATAAGATTATAATTTAAAAAAATGCTGTGATTGTGATTATTCTTATGTGAATGTGTTTGAACCTTAAAATTTACTGATTAATAAAAGTGAAGCTTACTTTGGAATTCCCATAGATGTCGCTAGCATTTATGGAGGAGTGGAAAGGTTCCAATGCAGGCCCCTCATTCGTCAATTTCGTCGGATATTTCCATAGCAATCCATGGATTTCTCCTCAGATTTTGTTGAAAAAAGTCCCTCTCTTTGAAGTTTTTATGCAATACTGTCTACTAAAACTGTCTAACGGTCAATTTGAAGGGATTTTGGTAAAAAGCCAGCATAAAAGTTCAATTTGGTCCGCATACCGCGAATTCCGCACGCATTCCATATCAAATGTCAAAAAATCAACTCGATTCAATTCTATTTTCAAGTGGAATTTCACGGTAAAATAGTCCACTTTTCTCACGACAGCTTGTCGCGTGATTGTGTACAAGGTGTTGGTTAGCTGTACATGGTGCATTCAGGAAGATTGCGACGAGTGAAATTGTAGAAAATTCATATAAAAGACAACCCATAAACAAAATTTGCTGTGTGGAGTGTTTTTTTTTTATTGAGAATTCTTTCTCTTGTGCTCATTGATTTTCCGGAAGGAGAAAATTTGTGTGGTGGGTGGAAAATCCCCTGGAAATCTCATCGTCTGCCCAGGAAAAGAAAGGACGACGGGAGACATCCCGGGGGCAAGAGTTGTGTGAGTTTTGAAGGGAAAGTCTGCTGATAAGACTCCATCCGGGAGTGAAAACGTGAGGAGAGAGAGAGTTGTGTATAAGCCAAAAAATTTGTTGGGCTATTTGGGAGCTGAAGAGGTAAAGAGAGGAAAGACACAAAAAAAAAGTCGTGAAGAAAAAATCATCTCTCTGGAATGCGGCTGCGAGCCGATGTACAAAAGTGTCTTGTACTCCACGACAACCAGAAACTTCACATCCACACACAATAATGCGCTGTAATGCTGCTCCTCGGCGCGGAGTATTGATTATTTTATTGTAACGTCTGAATGCGTGGAGCGCAGAAAGTCACCAAAAGTAGCTGATACAGACCAGAGAAGAACACAACGAGTGAGCAGAAAAGAGGGGTGCATTCAAGTGATTTGAGGGTGGTGTGAAAAAGTTATTTGTGAAATCTCAAAAGGCCAGGACCGGTGATAGTGTTCAGGAAAAGGAACATCTCTGAGCCCTCTAACGTGCAGATCATCCAGCAGCTGGACAGGAGTCTCATGGAATCACCTCTGGAAGTTCTCTCGAGGGCTGCAGCCACAATGGTTCAAGAAAAAACTCCCGGTGAGTCCTGTCAAATTTTTAGTTTCTTCCTTTTATAAATTGAATCCCCCTTTTGTTAGACCAAACATCAGAGTTGAGCAATTTTTTTTAATTATAGATTAGAGATTATTGCCTCTTTTAATTCTCTTTAGTAATATTAAATTTTAATTAAAAACATTAGAAATAATTTCCCTGGATTTAATGGTTTTCATATTAAGACCTCTTCACATCGGCAACAATTTTCGTCAAAAAATGTATTTTTTTAAAGAAAATTGCAGTGCTGTAAGTAAAAACGTCAAAATTCTGTCAAAAATACTATTTTTGACGAATATTTCTCCAAAAAGATATAAGCCTTGAAGGCCTCTACGGCCTCTACACATTGGAAGTAATTTTCGTCAAAAATTCATTTGTTTGATGGATATTGCCTATATTGCTTTAGGCGTAAACGTCAAAATTCTGTTAAAAATGCATTTTTTGACGAGAATTGCTCCTAATGTGTAGGGGCCTTAAATGCCTCTCTATACAGGAGAGCATTTCTTAAAATGATTTTTGAAGAAAATTTCTTCTAGTGTTATGGCCTCTACACATTAGAGAATTTTATGTCCATATTGAGGCAAATTCCCTATGCTTGTGTAGAAAAGCTCTTCAATATGGACATAATTTCTATAGTGTGTAGAGGCCACTAGATGCGTTAGACGACATAAAAATTAAAGACGAACTGTGTTATCCCACTTGCACATTAAAATTTTAATATGGATTCACATTAATTGTCGCTGGTGAGAGTCCAAATGTGTAATTTGTGTGTTTGAATCATTTTATATTCAAAATTTGATCTATTTGTTGATAAAAAGGTAGACTTGGCCCGCAAAATTTGATACAAATTGATTTATAGCAATAATGCGAAAAATTAATGCGATTTTCTCTCTGTGAAAAATATTTATACTTTAGGTAAATTTAAACTTACTTTTGCAGGCCAAGTCCACTTCTTTATCAATAAATAGAAAAACCCCAAATATTAAGTGACTCAGAGACACAAATAACATATTTGGACACTCACAAGCGACAATTAATGTGAATCACATTAAAATTTTAATGTGCAAGTGTGATAACGCCGTAAGGAGTCCATCAAGGGTATTCAAGAAACAAAATAGCTGCCCTATCGAATCAAGACTTTAGCGCAAGGGCCCTTCGACATTTCATTTTACCATACGTTTTTGCATAGAGGTACTGAAGACTATTGGTAAGTTTTTTCCTAAAGAGAATTTACTTATCAGTCTGATATATTTCGAAATCGTGTATTAAAGGCTATCTAAAAAAACATATTTCATAATGTTCGCCAAAATTATACAAGAACTACGAGCAAATTTATTTAAGTCGCGGTGCAATAGCTGTAACATTTTTACAAGGAAAAGTGAGAAATAGCTTCTCTTTTTATTAGGCTTGATAGGCCCTTGCTTTAGCGAGTCTTTTATCCACTTTTAAAAGTTTTATAATGAGTATTTAGTGTTTGTATTCCTATAGAAACATTTAAGCCCCTTTATGGCCTCTACACACTAGAGAAATTTATGTCCATATTGAAGAGTTTTTCCTACACAAGCGTAAGGAATTTGCTTCAATATGGGTATATTTCTCTAGTGTATAAATGCCATAAGAGTGCGCCACTTTGCTTTTTGTATTAACCGAGACGGTGCCAAGGGCGATAAGAAACAGTATATAAGAATTTTGTTTGTATAATGCCTTGTTCTGAGACTTGTACAAGACAATAAAGAAGAGAAAATACTTTTCCGTTAGTAACAGTCAAAAAGAAAAACATCGCATATTTTTAGATTACACAGCCATAATGTCAGTTTATGTCAATTTTTGAGATAGCAAAGCAACAGAAATTTTTTCCTACTATCCGTAGTAGAGGGATGCTTAACATACAATCTACCAAATCCGGTCCAATTGACCGGTTTAACACATATTTAAAGGGTACAATATCGCTATCAATTTCTTAAAATATTCATGTAATATATTTTTCGGTGTTTAATTTTAATTTCTTTTTCCTCTTCCAAGAAAAATGTGTTGAGTATCCCACCTAACGCGGTGTGTCATTTGACCGAATACGAAAAACGAACAAAAACGGTCTGTAGGTTTACTGTTAATAGAATTCATAAGTATTTCAAGACTGCAACATGTTGCAAGCCAATTTCATAATTTTTTGATTAAAACTCTCTTAGCTCAGAAATTAATTGAAGTCTTACAAACAATATTCTAGATTTTAATGTCATTTTACCTTCTAATGAAACCACACAAGAATTTAAATGTCATCAGTTATAAATAATTTAAAAAAAAGTGTTTTTCCTAGAACATCCAGATTTTTTGTTGGATATTCAGAGTCTCAAAAGATGCCAAAGAGATTAACCTCCGAATTCTTAAACTTATAAAGCAATCGATCATAGAATACCAGACGGAAACCAAAAAAAAAAAAACAAAATATTTAATTATTGAACTCTTTTTAAAATAATTTCCTTACAATTTTGAGAAGTGTTTTCCAAGTTTACCGCATTAGGATAATTTGCTAAAATTCGCACAGCGCGGAAAGTCTGACTAAGAAAGACGGCTTCAGAACATAAGTACATTATGAAGTTGAACTGCTTCTTAACTGTTCAGTTAACTGAGATTCTTTATTTTACAAACCTTAGCCAATGACATCTACGTATTGTAATAATTTTTTCGTGATAATAGTGCATTTTGAAGTAAGTTTCTGTTTCTCACAATTTAAGTAAAAAATATTAGTGAGTATTTCCACCATAACCTGAATCCACTATAAGCAAATCGTCTACACAAAATAAAACTGTCCTAAGCGCATTTAATTTGTATCAGCATTTGTTGCTAATAACGCATCATGAAGTGTCGTTTGCTACGATTGCATAAACAAAGAAAATGCAGTTAGAACAGTTTCATTTTGAGGAGACGAAATGCATTGTCCTTTTTAGGATTACTCGATTTTTTTCTCCTAAAATTCTTTCATTTAAAATGGTCAATTTGCCGCGAAAAAATCTGCACAGACTGAGTGATATAAATACTCGGATATCTCATACCCAGATTGCCTTTGGGGTTTTTCTATATCAACCAAAACTTATTTTGTCAAAAAGAGCTATTAAAAATAGCTTGAAAGAGACCGGCTCATATTCGTTTGGAATCGATACAGGTTTGTCAGGTATTCCAATACCTTTCCAATGAGCCTAAAAATGATAGCGTTCGGTTAAGAAACACGCTTTCTAGAGCCATTTAAACATTTGGTCTTGACAAACCGTTATTAGAAATTATTCAACGGTATTTTCGTATATGGACAAAATGTCCATTTGGACAATCTCAAAAACATAATCAAAAATGAAAAAATCACATGACGTGATTGGGGGGGTTACCGAAGTTTTCGAGTTGCTATCTCTAACCGTTTGGCTTAAATTTATAAAAAATTTATTTATAAAAATATAAAATAATGTTTTTCAAGAATTTTCACCATCGAGACACTTGAAGGTATTTAAAAGATAATGATGTCCAATAACCTTCTTAACCTGCCTGAAATTAAGCACAGAATAAACAATTCGGTCGTATAAATTATCAGTTTGCCCATTAAAAAATTCATTTTTCTTTTGTTTGTCGTGTCATATATTTGTTGTAAATGAATTTGTCGTAAAAAAACATGAATCACTCCTAAAAAAATATTTTGATGAAATTCCCAAAGAAAGGTACAAAAGTGCAATCTTATCTTTATCTAGAAAAAATCACCAGATTTTACATTTGTTAAGTCTGCAAAACACCCCAATTGGGTCTTATCGGGCATTGACCGTCTTTCTTCAGCACATTTTAGTGCCTCTTGCATGGGTTTTCGGTGGCTTCCCTCCTCGATTCCGTGATATTTTTACAGTCTGCGTCTGTTGGGAATCTTCCGTGAAAATTTTCATTCTGTCTGCTTTCAAAATGTTTTTCTCATTTTTCGAGGGGCTTCCATGCCCATTTCTACTATTTCAGTTGAGCCACCAGAAATGAAAAAAAAGAACAGTAATTCCACTCGATATCATTTATAAAACGTGAGGGTTTCTTATCAGGGAAATATTTTTGTATAGTTATTCATCAAAAGAACGGAAAAATTCTAGAACTATCAAGAATTGGTATTAATATACAATATATATCAATATTTGTTATACTCTTGTAAAAAAAAATCTCAATTAAAATTCCTGGAAATTTTTTCTTCGTCTTTTGATGATAAATTGCTGGAACAATTGTATTTCCGTCACATATATCAATAATTGATACAGTTTGGTGAGAATCAAAAGCAAATGTGGAATTTTTATGCAAAATTATGAATTTCAAATTGGATTCCAACTGTGCTATAATCCAACAAGCTCGACTGCATTTCTTTTCTGACATTTCTCGTGCAAGAAAGTTCATCAAAATCTCTCATTAGTTTTTTTCTAATTGGCTTAACTATTTCTTATGGGAAAATTTAGTTAATTGGTCTTGTGTGAAAAAAATATGTAGAGCAAGTTTTATTTTACGAATACAAAGTTATAAAATTCGACATATTTTGAAAAAGAAAAAAAAATTCGCATATTTATCGATACTTTATTGTAACATTTTGACTTTTAAGGCGTCTACACATTGGGAGCAATTTTCGTCAAAAATTGCGTTTTTGATAGAAATTTGACGTTTCCCCCTACAATACTGCAGGGAATCTCCTTCAAAAAAGCAATTTATGACAAAAATTGCTCCCAATGTTTAGAGGCCATTAGGCTCCACCCATAAATGTTTTCCCTTCTCCCTTTGTAGTTAAATATCGACCAGTCGTATTCTTTTAAAAATGGTACAGTAAATGATTCAATAATGTGTAAAAAATTGTTATTAACTAATTCTATTACAAACATCGATACTATCGATTCTATATTACCGAAAAGTTAACATTCCACTCCTGACCTGAGTTGCAATGTTCTACAACATTTTGTCAAGAGAGCAATTGAGCCATCTAAATAAAACCGAGGACCCTTATATTTGAATGCTTATGTCTTATAATGGGCTTTAGACTTTAGCTATATGGCGTAACTTGTCTGATTCTTGTTAAAATTTTTGGGAAAAATTTTGATTCAAGATTAGATATTAAAAGCAAATGCTCTATTAGATTTTGACAAACGACTAAAATTGCTTGTCATTCGGGATATTCAGACATTAAGGAACTAGGCTAAACCTCCAGTCTTAAATCCGTATTACTCAGGTGTCATACATGGATATTAAACCCAGTTCCCGAAAGTCTCGAAATTCTAAATAAATCAGACGATGCAGATTTTTCAAAATAAATTGCTTGCCTTAATATATCAAATCATTGAATCCGAATTTCACCAAAATCTTACCTAATAAGAAATTAGACAAGTTCAGCCATGTGGTTAAACCTTAGTTCTTAAAACCGTGTGATTATTATAGAAAACGATTTTATAAATCCGACCTGTAAAAGTTATTGAGCATTAGTGAGTTAAGAGGTTACGTGGGTCAAAAAGACTGGGAAACACCATATTTTCACTTTTTTTTTTCAACATAATAAATTTTTATTTTTATTTAAGTTCTTAAGTGTAGAAAAGTACAACACTACAACAACATTTCTGAAATTTTCATTTAAAAATCTTAAAACCTTTAACCTGGTTTTCGAAGACCCTTTTTGAAAAGAAATCCATAATTTTCGGTGGACAAGATATCTCAGATATTCATCTGAAATTAAGAAATTAAATATTTCCTGTTAGCTGATTAGTTAAACTCGTACTTGAACGGTAGATTTTTTTTTTACTTTGATCACAACATATTTTACAAGACAAAACCTGATAGTATAAAATATTCCGAAAATTTTTTTTTTTAATAAATTCTGTTAAAAATCGAAATTTCATTTAAAAAAAAAACCGTTCAAGAACGAGTTTAAAGGATTAAGAGCTCAAATTATTATTTTTTTATTATATTGAAAACATATGTCACGGAAATATCTTGATTCTTTTTTTAGTTTACGTGAACTACGTAACCCCTTAAGAGAAATGTATTTTCACATTATTTATTTTCATAACGTAAAATTGCCTTTTTACAAGTCAGTAAGCCTATTACAATTTTTGTTGTGATCCTACTTAATCTCAGGCCTTACGTTATTATTTAGACAAGGTGTATGCATCCTGACTCTCATTTACTGTAACTATGAAATAATAATGATTCCTTTCACTTTCTGGGGTTGAAAATTTAATAAATTAATTTCAATAAAAGCTTGCGGCTGAGATTTTACAGGAAAATTTACCTTCGCAATTTGTGGAATTTTGAAGCATTCTTGACTTGAGATAACCAATAACTAGTTAAAAATAACTTGTTAAAATCTTGATATTGCTGTAGATTCGGGTGACTTTGTACCTCTGCCTTTTGCAAGTTTTTTTTTTAATTTAAGGACTTAATGGTGGTCTAAAAATCATAAGGACACTTAAAGATATGGCCTAAAACCCATCCTTAAAAGTGCTAAAATTAAAGAAAAACTTACGAAAAGCACGAGTGTAAAGTCACCCACAACTACGGTATGCAAATAACACTTTCTTTCGATACGTTCTTGGGCTCCGTAAATTTTATCACTTTTTGATGGGCTCGATTTTTGGTTATGATTATTGTGCACTGGGAGTGGCTAGATAATCTCATAAAAGCCAGTGATAAGCCTAGATCAGCTTATAAAGGTGCGATTCCTTCATTGCAAATTCGGATTGTGGCAAACTCGAACGATATTTATACATAAATAATGCAAATTTCGTTTAATAATTCTTAAACTGTATGTAACTTATTATCGTTATTGATAAGGCAAATTGGATGAGAAATCCATAAAAGCATCTGAAAATCTATAAAGTCGATTATCTCGGAAACTTTGAGAGATAGAGGCCTCAAACTTTACATCCATTTAGAGCCTCTTTCAGGCTTGAGATGTGCAAAATTTCATTTGAAAATGAGCAAAATTGGACGAGAAATGCATAAAAATGTCTGAAAATCTTTAAAGTCGATTATCTCGAAAACTATGAGAGATAGAGGCCTCAAACTTTACATCCGTTTAAACCATATACTAAATTTATTTAAAAAAAATAACTGAATTGAAATGGTTGCAAAATCTGAAATACGCAAAACATATAAAAAAAAAATTAATTTTGAGGGTAAAGAATCGCAGTAAGAGAAATTTTTTCAATTTTGTCAGTGGAGATCAGTTGGTTCTACTCAATTCTTTATCCACAAAAGTCAACTCAAAATATTTAATTTTTCTGAATTTCAATTCACAAGCGTTTAAAGCATTTATAGATATTCTGGAAATAATTCTTTTTAATTCCCGAACTCCACAGAAAAAAAATACCGTCGAATCATTCCTAATAACGGTTTTCCAAAGTCAAAGTTTAAAAAGGCTCTAGAGAGCGTATTTAATATCCGAATGGCATCGTGCTTAGGATCGTTGGAAAGGTCTTGGAATTTCCGATGAAACTGAACTGGTTCCAATTGGTAATGAACCGGTTCATAACCGATAATTAATTTACGAAAGTCAATGATATTACTCCTGAGATGTATTTTGGGCATTGTTTTGTGTAATGAACCGATTATGAAATAATTTTTGGTCGAAAATCAATTCTATTACTCTTAAAACTATTTTTTGATATCTTTTGAGTGATTTAGTATCGGTTTAAATCGATTGTGAACCAGTAAACACTAAATAATGATGCGAAAATACTTTTGAGATACAGCACTTAAGTCACGAGTTTAAGCACTTCGCAACGCGTGGGACGGTTTGCCACCCTTTTTATTAAACAAAAGGATTAATATTTTTTTTTTTGTAATTTTGGATTGAATTATATGTATATAGCATTCGCTCCATGTTGTAAGTGTCCTAAGTTCGAATTTTATACAATTTTAAATGCGCTGTATGAAACTTTTCAGTGAAAATAGTAATGCAAAAAATATCATGTTACTTGTCTCCTCAATAGTTAAATTCTTTTTCGACTTATGAGCAAAATAAATTTAAAAAAAAACAACGCTTAACAAGATGAAATGAATGAAAATGAGGTTGACATGCATATGAGAAAACACTAGAGTGAACTTTTAAATACCATTTGGGTGAGTTTTATGCAAGAAAAATGCAGAAAAACATTTGAGCAGAAAGAAGTCAAAATCAATTAAATATATTTTGCATAAAGTGACAAAACTTGATCGATTTCGTGTTGGTTTGTGTTTAGGATTGGTAAATTAGTCTTCTTGAGTATTGGTATATTTGTAATGATAAAATTCCTTCTCTATATGGATGATTAAAGACATTAGAGCGAAAGATGAAAGAGTAGCTTTTGAAGATAATTTCTCAAACTCGTTGACAATGTACTTATAATATATATTCCAATAGCTGTGACTGAATGTAACAATTGTGTTTGGTAAATTAATGATTGTGAAATGATTCAAATTAATTGATCATTAATCAAATTGTTATCACATTAATCACCAATAGCTGTGGGTAATTTTCTACTGGAATTTTATGGAGAATGCACATATATAAAGAAGGTGTGATTTGTGGAAGAGGGTACAATTTGTCTGGTGGACAATTTATTGAATAAGCTGCTCGTGGTGTTGAGATTATTGGGTTTGATTTAGTGGAATGTTATAGAGAGAGAGATAAAATGAGTTTCTGGTGGTACATGAAGCCACTGTATGGCCTGACTAAGTTTCTTCTAATCCATCCATTTGGCATTGAGTGGAAAAGTGGTGCAGCTCACGTGTCAATTCTGGGCACAATGCACTCTCTCACCTTGGCTATTGCATATTCTATCTACCATGTGATGATGGCCAAGAGGCAAATGGGATTCATTGAGATGGACTACAATTTTGTCACACATGCCATCAATCTCTACAATCTTTTTTCCGGATGTACTTTTTTTCTTCTAATTGTTATCACAATTTGTGTGAAACAGAGGCAAATGATTAATGCCCTTCGAGGTATTTATAAGTTTGATGATCAAATGGAAAAGATGAATTTCTCAGTTGACAATAGAAATTGGTCAATATCCTTTTATTTACCCGGTATCATGATATTTTCTGCTCTGAGTATTATGGAGTATGAGAATTGCATCATGTTTATACGGGATTCTATGGCATTCTCAGACTTTTGCCTCATCATGTGCTACATTCCAATGTTTGTCCTCATTGTCTGTGAATGGATGTTCATTGGATATATCCTAGCGATCAAATATCGCTTTAATCTCATCAATATCCAACTACAAGATCTCCCAGAGTATGATAGTCACAATCAGGCAACATTGGAAGTATTAAAATTTAATGCTAAAATCCTCACAGACGCCACAAAAGCCCTCAATTCTGTCTTCAGTTTCCCACTTTTGCTCCTGCTTCTCAATCAATTCACCGCAATGGCAACTCTTCTCTATGATCTGTGCATGTGTATTGTGGATTTTGGCGATCAATCTAATAAATTGTTGGATGATGCTTTCAATACGGGTGGATGGTCGATGCTCTTTATGCTGGAAACACTGGCGCTCTGCCGAGTCTGTCAGGCGCTAGAAATGGAGGCTCAGAAGACAACTAGTCATTTTGTGAGACTTTCAAAATACGGATGTCTCCAAATACTGCAACTTCGCAAAGCATTTTGTGTAAAATTCATAGCTTGTCATCTGTTTCACATCGACATGAAACTCTTTTATACAATGTTTGGAGCAATTGCAACTTATTTAATTATTCTCGTACAGTTTGATATTGCACAAAATGGGTGAATGCGATGAAGTAAGGCAAAGTATCATATGAACAAAAAAGAGTATTATTTATGCTTTTGTGTATTGAGTGCATTTTAACAATAAAAATACTTGCTTGAGAGTTGTAATGTGATCTTTTTGCTTGAATCTTGTATTTAACTCCATGATTAAGCTCCGCCCATAAATAATTTTAGGTCACACCCACTCGCCATTATAGCGATGTGACTAAGTAAAGTTGAACATGTTTAATTTGTAACATTTTTGAAGAATGAACCAAAGCTCAGGTGAAGTACACTTAGGGAATGAATACAATTAAGAGACTGTTAAAACCAGGGGCTCATCAAGCCTAATAAAAAGTGAAGCTATTTTTCAGTTTTCCTTGTAAAAATTTTGCAGATATTGCACTACAACTAAAACAAATTTGGTCCTAGTTCTTGTATTATTTCGGCGAACATTATAAAATATGTATTTTTATATAGCTTTTAATGCGCGATTTCGAAATATATCAGACTAATAAGTCAATTCTCTTTAGGAAAAAACTTGCCAATAGTCTTCAGTGCCTCTATGCAAAAATGTATGGAAAAATGAAATGTCGAGAAGCCCCTGGTTAAAACTCTGAAATGCGAAATAATTTGTTATAATTAATTTTACATGCGCACATCTATAGTAAAGAGAGGTAATCCCGATGTTTTTCATAGAGTTCGACTTTAGCGCTTGTTTTTGGACTGATGAAATATTTTTTCCCCATTCTAAATCAATAGAATTATTCTTTGTTTCATTTAGAATCATGACAGATAAAGAATTTTAGCAATAATGTTGAAGAAAGTTAATAAAATTACGATAATATTAATAAATGCGCAAGAATCTTACTGCGATGCTTTTTTCTAACTCCGTTGAATTCGATCAAACTCGGATGCTCATTTTAAGGAAAAGTTTAATGCAGTTGTGTTCTGTGAAATATCCAAGACAATTCTGAAACCACTCCGTGAGGTCTTCAGCAGTAAGAGTAGCTCTTTCCAATGAGAATGATTTTGGTTTGCACTTGCTGAGCTCCGGATGATGCTGAAGAAAATTCCTGAACCAAACGTCTCCGGATCTTCCATCTGTAAAATCACTCACAGATGAGTTTGACGTTGTCCATAACTTGTTCCTTCCCGATGGGATGCCAGCCATCCGCACATCCCAGGATCCATTTGACAAGTTCTTTTTCCTGTTCTTTGGATTGTTGGCCTGGCATTGGGGCACTCCTCCGGGTATTTCCCGGTCAATTTGTTGTGCAGTGTTGTTCTTGGGACGTTAAATGTTTTGGATGCATGTGCTATAGTAGAACCATCTCGTACACACTGCAAAGCATTCCTGACCTTCCTTAGAGTAGGGCTTGTCCTTATGGGTCTTTTCTTTTGTTCCCTTCAGCATCTAAGAAAAAAAAAGAGTCCTGAACAATGCAATTTCTGAACTAAAATATTGATATTCACAGCATCCGACTTGGGTCGAAATGTTAACATTCACAAATTCACTTATTTCTGTATGAATTATTAATTATATCATTAATATACTCTTACTCACCTTGTAGATCAATAACTAAGCATTACTTTTATTAATAATTTTGATTGCAAATAATTTTTCATAATAAAGAAAAATCACTAAACGTTTTCCAACGACGAACTGTCAACAGCAAAATTTTCCGGAAATGATATTTTTATTTAATTATTTTTAAATATAATTTTTGGTTTTTCTTAAAGTAGAATAGTTATATTATGTTACTGCAGTGATTAATTATGGAAATAAAAATATAAATTATATTTTAAGTTGATTTATCGGAGTTGAATCGATCGCGGCATCCGAGTTTTGCAATCGTCGTAGTTACATGACCTGACCAAAAGCCTATTTAACCAAAAACTTTACTTTATGTTTCACTATAAACAGTCAAATTGAAAAATTTTACAAAAGCCTTTGTCTAAAACTGCAAATTTTAGAAGTACCTATAGCTATTACAAAATAATCAATATGCATTTGGAATTGATATTTTTCTTTAAAAAAAATTAGACAAAAGAAACCTTCTTTTCATTTGGAAAATTCTTATAAAACATTAACTAAATTTCGTGTTTGTAAAAGGGATTACAATTGAAAAATCGTAAAATTAAAAAGTGGTTATCTTGGGAAGAACAAGAAAAAATAATTTAAATAAAGTAATGTATTTACAGTATGTATTTATAGAACTACAATTAGTGAAAATTAAAAAGGAGTGGCAAAGCCTTCCATACTTTGCGAAATTCTCGAACTCGTGACTTAGATGCTATACTCGCTATACTTCAGAAGTACTTTCGAATCATTTATTCTTTACCGGTTCATAATCTTTTCAAACCGATTCATGAATCACTCCTAAAATCGAATAAAATTGCTTAGGAGTAATAAAATTGATTCCCGGTTAAAAAGTATTTATCGGTTCAGAACCGATTCATTACCGTTTCAGAACTATCTCCATTTTTAAATCTAATTCAATTCTGAACATCCTAAGGGGCGTGGCTTATTTTTACGTAAGCAATTTTCTTCACAAACTTAACTGATCTTATATTAATCTTCTAAATTTAAACAAAAATCTTCAGATGACAAAAGCTTTTTGCCAGACCCTAAAAAATAATCTATCTTGTTTCTAAATTGATTGCTTTGAAAAAATAGTGTACACAGAATTTATAGGAATCGCATTAAATGCAAATACTAGACTTCTAAAGGCTAAAATGTATTGCACAAGTCACAGAAAACAATGAGATGAAAGATTGTGCATTTTCTTGTATAAAATGATGATAAATTGTTTTATGATCTCATTTCTGTTCTGTCTATCGTCCCAATCCTTCCTCAACTTAAGAATGCATAAGATCTTGAGAGAGTATTGAGAAATTACGCTAAATAAAACAAGTTGGGATTTCATGCCAAAATTTTTCGCTGACACAGCCAAAGAAATCTCGATGACGGTGGAATTTGAGAATGAGATGATGGCATAAAATCACAGAGAGAAGATGTACAGCTGTGATGCACTTATTTGTGTGGGGTAACATTGTTTTTAGAGGTACAGGCAAGACGAAAAGGAGGGGGATCAGTAGCTTTTTATAATGCGAAGAATGCACTTTCTCGTGAAAATGGCCTTTTGTTGTTTGAACGTTTCCGATGTTTGAGGGGCATACCAGTGAAAGAGATCATCTGACTATTTCTATATCAAAATGAGCTCTCTGTATAAATTGAATTGTTATATTGTTTTCACTTGAAATTCAGTTGAAATTTTATACACAATTTAAACTCAATCCATGTAAATTCTCTTTTTTTTCTGCCACTCTATTTTCCCGAGAAATCATTGAGATTTTCCAAGATTATTTGCGCAATTTCTTTTATTCTGTATGCCAAGTGATAAAGAAGCGATAATGAATTTGGTATACTTGATAAGAAAAAAATATTATTTTTTTCTGATAACAAATGGCCTTATTTTTATAATTTCTTTTTAATACGATTGAATTAAAAACAATGTAATGCAATTATGATTTAAGATTGGATAATTTTGTATTTATTAGCAAAAAAAAATATTAGCTAATAAACTGTAACAATTTGTAACTAGACATTGCAAATTGCAACCCCTAATTACTAAAACCACTGTGCTGTCCTACATATAAAAGCTTCCTCAGCTCCAAGATTTAGTGATATCGTTTATCCGATGTTACCGAGGTATAAACTCAGGTATACAAGTTTTTAGAGTTAAATTCGTAAGTTCTTGACTCTAAAGAAAAAGCTTGTGCCTTGATTTTTTTTCCTAATTGCTCTCATTTAAAATGGAAGAATATCTTTAAAATACATTTTTATTTGTTTTTTTTTTATTTATTTATAATGCTTGTTTAACAAGTATAAAGATAAATAGAAAAATAAATTCGAGTAAGGTAAATCTCTTACCTATACTAATTCTCGTTTATCTCGAAATCTAGATAGGGGAAAGGCTCATAATTTTAGACAGTTTCTAAATTTGGACACTGAGGATAAAATTGGACACTAAAAATAAATTGATTAAAATTATGGATTTTTATTCCAATATTTAATGAATAATGAATTCTATCTGAATATCTGTTATTTTTGGAAGATTTTAAAACTAAATACGTTAAATTTTGAATATGATTTGAGTTAAAATTGCTTAGTTGAAAATTCAGTGTGAGCAATTGCTTACGAGAATAAAATATGACAGAACTTCGTGTTTACTTCAGTCTTATTTGGCTGTGCTGAACTACTAACAATCTTTCTTTACTGTTTTTCAGTGATATTATTAAATATTCATTGAATATTGTGGTGATTCACATTAATGGTGATTTGTACATTTGACCTGAAATGTGATTTGCCTTGTGAATTAGATTTTTCGTGTGAAAAATGGGAAATTTTCTAAGAGATTCACCAGTGAGGTGTTAATCCTTATTTTGGACAGGTGCTTTCTCTCGAAATTTCATGAAGTTTTAGCTTTTGTGATGACTAGGTTGGACAAATGCCTGGAGAAACAAAGGAGCATTATCTCTACGAAAGAGATGTAGCGAGAAAAGCCTTGAAAGGCTCCCGGAAAAGCCAGGGAATGAGCGAATCCGCACGTACTTGGAGTACCGAAGTCAACTCACTTTAATGAATGATATGGAAAGTTTCCGGGCTTCTTGTGGCATTCTACGTTTCCTTTACATGAACAGGAAGAGGACCTGGTAAGATAGGTTCATGAAATGAAGAACAATGGGAATCCTGTTGAGGCGGATTAGCTGTCCAAATTTACAGCCAAGTTGTCCAAACTAATAACCAAGTTGTCCAAAATTCGAGTCAAATTCACCTCTACATATCAATTCATTTTTAAACGTATTAAAAATAATTTTAGTAAAAATGAGACGATAAATAGCTTGCCAAATTTCTAAACAACCCTTCGGAAAAGAGAGTAACAAAAAAAATCAATTAGTATCGAAAATATCGCACTTCAAACTTGGAACATCGATGCTTATAAGCAGACTGTCCAAAATTATAAGCCTTTACTCTATGCGATTTTGAATTTTTTATGCTTATGTTGTAGGCCAGAAAAGGCCAGGTCGCGTATTTTCGCGGGGCGCGAATTTTTTCGCTGATTATTACGGGGCACGAATTTTTCGCGGATTTTCGCAGGGCGTGAAATTTTTCGCGGGTCGCGTATTTTTTCACGAATTTTCGCCGGGCGCGAATTTTTTCGCGGATTTTCACTGGGCGCGAATTTTTTCGTGGATATTCGCGGGGCGCGTAATTTTTTGCGGAGTTTCGCGGGGCGCGTATTTTTCGCGAACTTTCGCGGATCACGAATTTTTTCGCTGATTTTTGCGGGGTGCGAATTTTTCACAGACTTTTGCGGTGCGCGAATTGTTTCGCTGATTTTCACGGGGCGCGAATTTTTTTCCCGGATTTTCGCGGGCACAATTTTCTCGGGTCGCTGACAGGGGTTCTCAATAAATGTAAAGTTGAGGCCTCTATCTCTCATAGTTTCCGAGATAATCGACTTTAAAGATTTTCAGGCACTTTTATGCATTTCTCATCCAATTTTTTTCATTTTCAAATAAAATTTTGCACATATCAAGCCTGAAAGGGGCTCCAAATGGACGTAAAGTTTGAGGCCTCTATCTATCATAGTTTCCGAGATAATCGACTTTTAAGATTTTCAGACACTTTTAGCATTTTTTTGTAAGTTTCTAAATGAAACAGTGAATAATTCTATGGATTTAGAAGAAGCGAAATAAATGTCATCAGTCCAAAAACAAGCGTTTAATTAGCACTCTACGGAAAACGATCCAGTTACTCCACCTTACTATATATCCTAATGTTTGAAAAAGTGGATATGATCCGAATTAATTTAAATTTTCCTAATCTAAAAAGTGTGCCGATGTCATTATTGTCTAAATTGAATTTCTAGCCCTTATTTAGCTGAGATTTTTCAAAGTAGGGTAGAGTGCTCAGCCCATGCTTCGTACGATCTGAAGCTTCGTAATGACTATTTTTTCCCTATGTTTCTTAATAAATGTGACCCATGCCACCCATATTTTAAAAAACTAAAGGACAGTGTCCAGTTTTTAAAATATATTGCAGTCCTTGGCAGAGTCGCATTTATTGAGAAACAGGAAAAATTTAGTTATTACAAAGTTTGGGATCTTAGGAAGCATGGGCACTTTCCCCTACTGCCCATTCTGTTGCTGACAAGTTTGCAAAGTCTATTTGTTTGAATTGCTGGAATAAATAGAATAGTTTTTAGATTCCGAATATATCTGAATTCATACAACAAAGAATGATAAAAAGTAATGCTCTCCTAGATAGACCTACGGCTTAGTGGAAACTGATGGAAATGTAGTCTAATCATTATTTTGATTATAAGTACGTCAAACGGTCTTTCGGTTTTAGCGTCTTTCAAGCACATAAGGAAACAAATGCGGTTAATTTTTTGATGATGATCATCATGATGATAGTAATAATTTGCCGGTCAATGTGACTGTGCCTTGAATTTAAATACTGAAAAACCAAGAAGCATTTGAACTATTTATCTTTGGTCGAATCTCAGCATTAAAATGAAATTCTTCAGGGGAAAGGTATAAAATTTCAATTGAAGAACAAAATATTTTAAATTTTATGTTTGATGGAGTGATTTTTCAGATGATTTCTTTGAGTGGTGCGAGCTCTGTAGAATAACCACTGAGAAAAAAGAGGAGAATGAAAAAGAAGAGATGAAATGAAGGAGAAACTTAAAATGTTGTGCGTGAAACGGTAGCAATTTTCGGATGAGATTTAATGACTATTTAATTTTTTATTAGAAAAATCCCATATATTATCTTCTGGGTTTATGTCTGAGGGATTTTTTTTCTCAATGTGGTTACTCAATGCTGTTGGTTGGATGTTGCAGTTGAAAGAGAAGAAGCAATAGATTTTTGGTTTATTTATTTATATTTTTTTTATCCATATTGGATGGTGTCTTGTTATTTTATTTAGTTTGCCTTCATGATCTTCCTCTTTCGATTGTTCCTTCATTCTTCACACGATGAGATTTGAAGTGGCTTCTCGTGATTCTTCACTTTGGCTGCATCTCAGGCAGCATCAATTTGTGTGGTGAGAGGGATGAGATAAGAGGATCACGATCACCGCAGACGATGCACATGAGAAATTGTTTGCAATTGAGACTTTTTGGCGATGTTCCCATGAATGATGTGGACCTTTTATGAATGATTTGGCTTCTTTCGTTCAAATTGCCAATTTCTTAGTTTCATGATCAATTTAAATGGTTGTGGGATTCTTTTCGCAAAATTTATATACCGTGGCATCGTGATCGTGTGAAAAATTCTATACTTAAGAAAAATGCCCATAAAAATTGATGGTATATGTGTGCTTAAGACACAAGATGAGAATGAAATAAGGTGATGGTAGAATATTCAAAGTATTTCATCAAGTTGAGATGATGAAGGAATGAGAGATGAAAGGAAAGAAGATTTACCAAAAATGGTAGAAGTTATCTAATCATTTAGAAAATACAAACGTGTAGAAGAGGTAAAAGAAAAAAAAAGATGAGAGAAGCTCAGAAAGGTGAGACAGCTAGTAAACCTGGTACATGGGTGAAGAAGAAAATTATTGACCAAAAAATCTCTTGTGGATTGACTTTACTCGTGTTGAATGGAGTTTCTGAAATAGTGGTTGATGATGCCCAACCACATTGAAAGGAAAAATATTCATTCATGTGAGTTCGCGCTTCTCGATCGCGCCGGATGAAGTGGACGATCGACCCGGGAAGAATCTCTCATACTTGTGAATATTTCTTTTGGGAGAGCCTTCTTGTAAGAATCCAGAATCAGTTTTGTCGGTGATTTCGAGTGAGTGGGACGTATTGAAGCTTCTCTGGGTGTTTTGTGTACAAAAAGAAAATAAAAAAAAGAAAAGTTTTAAGAAGAGAAGGAGTCCAACAAGTGAAACACCACCAACACTATTCTGAACACAATGGATATCTATCGTGTTCTTGGCATTGTTGATCATTCTATGAAGGAGATTAATTCGGAAAAACTCACTTTTTGGCAACCATGGAGAGATTTTGGAGTACGGAGGAAAGGTATTGCTTAAAAATGATTCAATTATAAGTTACTGAAAACCAATAGAAAGGAAAAGCGTGAGCTATTGGATTTGTCTTGGATACTTGCATACTGCAAACGAAAATGAACAAACTATAAGATCACATTGTGATTATAATAGAAAAAACTATATTTCAAAGCAGGAAGAGAGCAGTGGCAAGGGCAAACTTAAGACAAGTCAAATTAAGGGGGGTTACTGAAGATGTAAAGTTGATATCTCGTACCGTTCAGCCTCTATTTGTGTAACCACTGAGAAAAGAACTGGGGTGCGATTAACTATTTTTCTTCATAACTTTAACATTTTTTAGGTGTAAAAATATATCAACATTTTTAATGTTAATTTTACACCCTTTTAAGGGTAAAATTATCATGAAAAAGGGTAACTTTAACCCCCAATACACCTAAAAAGGGTAATATTTACACCGATTTCGGATCAATAATGCAGGGTAAAATAAACATTTCCGGAATGTTATTTTAACTTTTTCGGATTTCTCTCAGTGACAGATTCAGAAAGTAATGGAGAGATCTGAATCACTCTCAAAAAGCATCAGCAAATTATCCATAACTGCTACTACTATTCCCGTAATCGTTTTTTGCTGTAATTTGGTTGCAACAGATTGGGTAAAAAATTGCCGTACGACTTTTTCGGGAATAGGGTAAAATGGGGTAATTTGGAATCATGTCTAATTTGGAACTGCGAAATTTTCCTAACAGTTTTAGATGGCAAAAGGAAAATACAATGAGGACGTACTCTCGAAAGTAAAGCTTTGTATTTCTTCGTGCCCTTTAACCAACGGCCGCGGTGATTCCACTGGATTTCCAGCAGCCTTTTCTGCCATGTCCTCTGATTTTACCGCTAAAAATCCGCGTGGAGTTTCCTGGATTTTACGGCTCAAAACCCGCGTATAAGCTTCCGAGATGGAATTTGACGCTAAATTTTTTCCTAGTGTTTCATGGACGTTTGCGGAACTCTGTATAGGGCCATCTAATAAGAAATGTCCGCGACTTTCCATGGACTTTTCTCCGACGAATATTTCCACGCCTTTTCCTATGCATTATTAGCGGTATAATCAGCAGTCAGCCCTTCAAAAATTCGGAAAAATCCTCTTTATTTCCACGAAATTCTCCATGGAACCTTCCATGTAACGGCCTTAGAGGCTTCCGTGGTTTAATATTACGGAATTCCACGACTTTTCCGGTGAATTTTTTAAATATTTTTCTTCAAAATAATTTCTAAAATTGATTAAAAATGGCGTGGAATTTTCATAGAGAATTTCCACAAAAAAAATCCAGAAATAAATGGACGATCAGTGCCAATTAGCAACTTGGAACTTGGAGAGTGTTCATCTATCAGACGAACACTCAGTTGTTCTAATTTTGAGTTAAAAATATTGCTATCATATCGTTCATTTGAGTCTGTCTAGCTCGCAAGAATTATAGCGTTAGGCCGAAAAATAATTGCGGACTTTTCGCGTTTACTTCCATGGAGTCTTGGCTGGAAAGATACCAGAAAATATACTCGGAATATTCAATGGAAATTTTGTTTTAATTTCCATGGAATGCTCTTAGATAATTGCAAGAAAATACTTCGGAATTTTTTTCAAGGAAATCCACGCGAAAAAAAGCTGATAACTCCGCAGAATTCCAACCGGAATATTAGCGTTTATTTCCCTGGAAGATCACTCGGAAAAATAGGAGATAAATTCCATGGATTTTTCCGTTACAGTGAAAATTTCAAAATTTCAAAATAGACATGATTCCTAATTACCCCATCTTACCCTAGAGGGACTAATTCTGAACAGAATCTATATTTGAACTTTAACACTTATAGCCACTACACATTAGAGAAATTTATGTCCATATTGAAGAGTTTCTCCTACACAAGCGTAGGGAATTTGCTTCAATATAGACATAAATTTCTCTAGTGTATAGAGACCATTACTCTCTAACTAAAGTAACCAAAAAAAGAAGAATACAGAAAGGTTCTCCTGAGTGTAGGGTTTGCACTTATTCCTAATCTTTTTCTCTCTCTATGCCCATCTGAAATAGTGAAAAAATCCCGAAGTTTAAATCAAGATTCTATTCGAAATTACCCCATTGTACCCTACTGGTCAACATCTAACATAATCGACGGGAGACGTAGAATTAGTTTTTTTTATCATCGTGAATGCAATTGTAGTTTACTCTATAATTGTAATTCAACCAGTACGGAATACATTGTATAAGTAATTAATTTTTATAACAAATTTTAACTATGTTTATTCAAGATTTAATTATACA
The DNA here is from genome assembly GCF_024763615.1 of Phlebotomus papatasi. Classification (NCBI taxonomy): domain Eukaryota; kingdom Metazoa; phylum Arthropoda; class Insecta; order Diptera; family Psychodidae; genus Phlebotomus; species Phlebotomus papatasi. Next base: position 32,585,658 of record NC_077223.1, on the reverse strand, counting down.
AGAATAGTAATTTTTGTGTTAATTAGTCAAAAAAATCTTTATGCTAATTATAGGGTAAGAAACATTAATTAGTTGAGCTTTAAACTATTTCAAACCGTTTATAATGATAGTTACACATTTATAGCCACAATTATAAATAAATTACAATAACTGCTGCAGAAAACCTTTTAAGGTAGAACTCAAAAAAGACCAATAGAAAGTCTTATTATAATATAATAATTATCGGTTTGAAGATGTTAATCAGATAATTAGGCATTTTTTACGAGCAAGAAATTACTTTAGTCAGTATAAGTTTAAATTCAGTCTAAAGTTCCAAATTATTCAGAAATCTCAATGAATATTTGATTTATTTAAGATTTTCGATTAAAAAATTTAAAGTTTTAAAAATAAACCTAATTGACCAAAATGCCTCTCAAACTTCTGTAAAAATCACAATATTCAGAGGTACATTCAACTAAAAACAGGGTGGTAAAGCGTCCTTTGCTTTGCGAAATGTTCGAACTTATTCAATGGATAAAAATATTATTTTTGGTTTTTCTTAAACTTGAATAGTTATATTATGTTACTGTAGTGACTATATTACGGAAATAAAAATATTATTTAAAGTAGATTAGTCATAAACGATCCAGATAGCGAAGCGCCCGGATTAGCACACTTGACTGTATATTTTATTTAACCAACGTTGATTTAACACTACAGAAAAATAAAATCTGTCGTGTAAAAAAATGTCTCCTAAAGAATACCCACAAAAAATAAATAAAACACAAATTTAAGGTTTGTACAATAATTTTTTTTATTGTCATCACTGTGCTCTACAAAAAAAAACACGTGAATTTCACTGAAATTACTGAAAATCTGTGCATTTATATTAAAAAGGAATTAAATCTCTTGGAAAATATTCCATTCTGCCAGTGGCAACTGAGTAATACGGTCGCCGCGGCCGCCAATACAATTTACGAATTTACGTAATTCTAATGCTCACCGCTACGAGCGCAAAACAATGTCCTTCATGAAAATTTTCTAAGGGATATTATGTATGGTAGCTTCTTAAAAGTAAGTTACGAGCAACAGTAGTATTATTCAGGCTATTATTCACACTTATCTAGTCAGACAGGTGTAGACAAAATGTCTGCTTGGGAAACTTGTAAGGTCGAATTTTTGGGAAGATGATAAAATTGAGGGATTATAGGGGAAGTCTTTCAGGCTTTATAGACAATCTGACCTATCTGTGGCAATATATTTTAATTGCTAGTATTAAGTCACACGTTTTGTTATGGTTTTGTTTTGTAAACATGTTTTTAAGAAGTTCCTATGAGAGAGAGCGAAATTACTGGATCAACATTTCATTCACTATCATAAGAAATTTTTAAAACATGTGGGCATAATTATGCCCAACTCACAATAAAGTTTGTTATGTAATCATGTTTTTGGAATTTTCTATGAGAGTGAGCGAGATGAATAGATCTTCATTTCTTTCACTCTCACTGAAATATCATAACATGTTTACAAAACAATTTTGTGCGTTGGGCATAATGACCAACGCACAATAATCTTTGTTTTGTAAACATGTGTTTGACATTTCAATGAGAGTGAATGAAACACAGATCTAGTCATCTCGCTCTCTCTCACAGAAAATTTTTAAAACACGTTTACAAACAAAAGTTATTGTGCGCATGGCATTATGCCCTACGCACAATAACTTTTGTTTGCAAACATGTTTTGAAAATTTCCTATGAGAATGAGTGGTCTAGATCTAGATCTCACTCACTCTCACTGAAATGTCAAAAATATGTTTTTTATATGTTGACAAAACATCATTGATTGTGTGCGCAACATTAAATTTTAATAGTTTATTACAGTAAGCTCAATATTCTGTCGCTTTTACATGTTTCAAATGCCCCTTCTCTCCTGTATATAGCTTTTTAAATACACTCAGAAAAATAGTCGAGTAAAACTTATTCGAATCTATGTTGAATTGACTTTTTCATTGTGATTTTCCATTAACTATATTTAAAAGTTGATTTTACTTCTGTTTAAGTGTAATATTCGGAAGAGTTGTTTTAACTTTTTTTTTCCTAAAATTTACATGACAAGAGAGTGTAAATAACTCTTTTTAAGACTGAAAATAACTCGTGTTAAGACTTAAAATAACTCGTTCCAAGAGTTAAAAAAAAAATCTTTTTTGGAGTTAAAATAACTCTTTCAAATTCCAAAAATGTATAGATTTTGCAATTTTATGTTTTTTTTTAATCATTTTCTTTATTTAAATTTTCTTGATCATAAGTAACCTATATTCCGAGCGAAATATCGCGTATGATACACGCACATGTCTTCATGAAACACTGTTAGGCATATTTCTAGTTGATGTTCCATAAGAACTTTGTCACACTAAAATCTTCTTGACTGAAGTATATTCTTAAAACGAAAACACTTAAGCATATACTTCAGTCGAGATGAAATTTTACATCGAAAAAGAGTAATAATTACATCGATATCCTCATCGATAATTATATCGATATCCACCTAATATTCTCTGGAGAAATATCAGACGGCTTGGCCTGAAACCATCTCTTCGCTCTTCAGTTGCATCTGGCCCTGATGCCGATCAACTAAATAGGTACTTCACTTCTAGTGTGGCGGCTGCACCTGTTACCTGCCCACCATTGCCTCATGAGCCTTGGGAGGGCTTCGGTTTTCAGTGTGTGTCGCCCCAGGAAGTAATTTTTGCCATCTCACGTGTTAGATCTGAGGCAAAGGGGGATGATGAGGTCTCCTTGGCTTTTGTTCGATTGATTCTCCCGGTTATTCTACCAATCCTATGTAGCACATTTAATTTCATTATCACTTCCTCTTCCTATCCAAGTCTATGGAAGTCGGCTTTGGTAATACCCATTCCTAAAGTTGGTAACCCAGTGAATCTGTCGGACTATAGACCAATAAGTCTATTACCCGTTCTTTCTAAAGTTTTTGAGGCCTTACTTCTAGAGCAGATCACTGTTTATTTAGACTCTGCGCGTCTTCTTGCTGAATTTCAGTCAGGATTTCGCGCTGGGCACAGCACTACTTCTGCATTACTTCGTGTACAACATGATATTGCTCAGTCTCTGGATAATCGTAAATTTGTCGTGCTACTTCTTTTAGATTTTTCCAAAGCTTTCGATAGCATTCCTCATGACCTCCTTTGCTTTAAACTGTGCCAAAAATTTAATTTCTCTTCTCCCGCCGTGTCTCTGGTTAGGTCCTACCTCGGTGGACGCACTCAGAGAGTCAGGGCAGGTGGTCGCTTGTCTGGGCCTGCAAGTTTGCTTTGTGGCGTGGCTCAGGGGTCGCTATTGGGCCCACTTCTCTTCTCATTGTTTATAAATGACCTTCCGTCGTCCTTACTCGGTTGCTCTTACCATCTATATGCAGATGACCTGCAAGTGTTTTCTGATGGTGACCCAAGTAATCCAACAGAGACTTTTAACCACCTAAACATGGTTTTAGCTCGCATAGAGTCCTGGGCGATTCATAATGGCCTTCATTTAAACCCTAAAAAGTCACAGGCCCTTATAATATCTAAAAGGTCGTTGTGTGGTCCGATTCCACCTCTCACAATCTACGGAGAATCGATTCCGTTTGTTGAGAAAGCACGCAATCTCGGCGTCATCTTCAATTCGTCCTTCTCCTGGTCAGACCACATTTCTCATATCAACCAAAGAGTTTATTGTACTCTGCGGACGCTTCGTAGGTATCGTGAGCTCACGCCAAAAAATACTCGACTTCTCTTGGTTAAGGCGTTGCTTATACCCATAATAACATATGGGGCTGAACTGTTCTTCGCAGCGGATTGTGACACACTGCGGAGGCTATCTGTAACCTTCCACGGCTGTGTCAGGTACGTTTGTGGCCTCGGCCCCCGTGATCACATCTCCGAGCATCGCAATATCCTGGTGGGTTGTGATCTCCCATCACTTCTCCGTCTGAGAGCGGTGTCATTCCTTTTCCGTTTGATAATTTCTGGGAGACCGCAATACTTGGCCTCACTCCTGATTCCCGGGGCCTCTGCCAGGGTCCGCGGACTCTTGGTTCCTAGAGCTAGCTCGAATCAGCTCTCCCGCACGCTTTTTGTCAAGGGGATAGTTTTATATAATTTTATTCCCCCGAATGCCCGACTATCCGTTGACGGAATAACAGGGTACTTCCAGTCTCAGTCCTAATAAATTAATTTACTTTTTTTTTCAATATTGCCTTTGCCTTATATCCACTTACTTAAATTTTGTCAATAACCTTTTTTTTCTTTTTCTTCTTCTTTTGCCAAACATTGTAAGAGGGGCGAACCCTATTTGTTTGAGAAATTAATAAATAATAAATAATAATAAATAATATCTGACGAATTTAGAATTTTAGAATTTTATGTACTAAAATTTACAATGAAAAAGATAACAATTACATCGATATTCGTAGAGTTAATTCAACTCTGCCATAGAATTGTTTTAACTTTTTAGGTTTTTTCTTAGTGTAACAAAAGAATACTTTAGCATGAGAAAAAGGGATAAATTAAGTCCACGTGCACAGATTTACACTAGTTGCTTTTTTCTCAAATTTAAAGCTATATGTAACTGCGAAATGTCTAGGAAATTTTACATTTTCTTAGTGACAGTAGGGTAATAAAAGATGGGAGGAAGTTACAGAGAGAGAGGTGGGCATAAAAAAAGACCACGACGAGTGTCCGATGGAATCAGGAGAGGATGATGGAGAAATAAGAGAGGGACGAAAGACAAGGGAGATTAATAAAAATTTGTTAGACGAAGATTGTATGGCAAAAGAACCATCGAAAGATGGCCGGAAATGGGTAATCAAAGTTTATATATATAATGGAGAGGAGAGTAAGAGCGAGAAATCTTCCAAAGTGTGTTTGCCTTTTTTTCTTTCATTCGTACTGATTCCAGAGTTGAAATTTGAGAAATATATACACAACATCACTAAAGGCATTTAACTATCAATCCGATGTGTAATTTTCACTAAAGAACTCAAACTGAAAGAAGCTGAGAGAGAATCTCACCTGGAGCCGATTCTGGAGGAAGGTCAAGACAAGGCCGTGGTGAAGAAACTAAAAAAAAGCAATTTCCAGAGTTTGTTTGCCAGTCATTGGGATGGAATACATGGAGGGGAAGATAAGAGGGATTTTATGTATATACAAATGAGATGGCATAATAAGTAGAAAGAGACAAAAGTTGGGGATATGAACAGCAAAAAACCAACAACATTGCTTGGTATACATATAAAAAGTTGCTTGATGTTGTTGTAGAAAAAAAAACAACTTTTCTTCATTCATCAATTTTCGTTGTTTTTCTCTTCTTTCTTTTCTCGATACCTCTCCTCAAACTTTATCTTCTTCGGCGCTTGTACCATTTTCTTCAGCACCTTTTGGTGGCTTTTTTATATATAATGTGAGATGCTTCAACCTCAATTTCTTTCTCACCGGGCAGGAGGTTCAAATTATATCGCAGTCAATGAAATTAATTTTAATAATCAGTTTGAGAAAATGCTTTGAATTGTTTCACGTGTGATCACGATTTTAGATTTTCGAATAACCAAAAGATATCATTCTATGATTTTCATTTCAAATACCTCAGGTATTTCTAATTTATAACACTCAATTAAGTTGAGCAATTTTTATTTGATAAACATTTGTAGAAAAGAAGAATTTACACTGAATTTTACGTAGATAATATTTACAAATTATAGGAGAACTTGGGGCAAAATGTGACAAGTCGAAAAATTCAATATTTATTTTCCAAAATACTGGACTGAATTTTAATTATTTAACTGTTGTTTTTTTTTATTTTTTTTCCATGAAGATAGTACTTAAACTTAAGAATATTTCCCATTAGGAAATACTATATCCTTTTTGCGATATGTTCAGGTGACATCAACCAAGGTTTTGTTTTTAAATTTTTCATTGTCCCAAAAATCGCCAGAAAATATCTGTAGCCCCTACCTACCAAAAATTAGCCACACCTCGAAGACTAAAAAACAGAACATTTCCTCAAAATATTTTGTTGAACATAATAAAAAACTTTGATTTAATTTAAACTCTTAGGGTAAGTGTGCCATATTCCGGCCAGCTTGCAATTTCGGCCATATTTTTTGTTCCTCGAATTTCTATGAATTTTTAGTTTTTGGATACTCTTGAGATTGTACAAAGCAAAAAAATAGCAAAAAATGTCGCTTCGACGAACAAGATGATCTGAAAAAAATATTTAAAGAATTCCGGAAGGGCAAGGAACTACGAGAATGAAGGTGGCCGCAATAGGCCACCAATGCTATGTCTCCATTTTTATTCATTTTAAAATGTACTAAGAGTGATTTTAGAGAAAATAAAGTTGATAAATTGTCTGCAAGGTTCCAAGCAACATTCCTTATAAAAGAGTAACAAAAATATTCAATTTTTATTAAAAATATTACATTTCAAACTTGATACTTTGTCGCTTGCATGCAACTATGCCGAAATTTGGCACACTTTCCCTATGCATAAACAAATACAACTAAACTAATTTTCTGAAATTTACAAAGGCCTATGAAAATCAGATCCTAGAAGCCGAATTTAAAAAAAAAATTAATGAAAATTTGAGAAAATATACGTAGTTTAAATGAAATGTTATACTTTTTAAAATCCTTAAGAGTATGAATTAATAGCCGTACTCACTAGCCGTACTCACTATGGCGCTGTTATCTTGTAATATCGTTATCTCGTTATCTCGTTATGTTCTCGTACTGTATTTTATAATTGAAAAATTATAACAAGATAACAGATTACGGAGATTACGAGATAACAACGCCATAGTGAGTACGGCTAATAATTCTTTTAATACGTTGAAAACATAATGTTATAGAAATATATGCTGTTTCCTTAGTCTTTTTGACCCACGTAACTCCTTAAGGGATTACGTATATCTTGCAAATTAAAAAAAAAACTGTTGAAACTGTTTTTATTATGTTGAAAAAAAATAGAGAAAATATACTCTTTTTAGTCTTTAGGCAAAGGATAAATGATCAAGAAGCCTTTGGCGGATAGTAAAAGACCTATTAGGTGTAACTACTTCTTACAATCGTAGTCAATATGTTTTATTCTAAAATAGAGGAGAATAGCCTAACTCAAAAACTGATCCAAATGGGAACATTTTTATTTAGAACCCATCAATATGAATACAATTTCGATTTATCTGGACCGTATGGAATCAGATATAATCAGATTGTAGCATAGATAGTAGATAGAAATGTAGGGTGGAGAAACTACTTGTTGCTATGTTTAGGAAAAAGAGGAATTAATTTTATTATATCTTTTGAACTCTTATTACAAAATAATTCAAATTTAACACAAAACTACTACTCAGATGTATTGGCTTTTGATTCGTGAAAACAATAGTCTTAGAATTTAACGCTGGACTACTTTAAAAAATAATATTTATTAACAATACAAAAATAACCACTTCGTCGCCACTTTTCACCACTTTTCGCCAATTTTGTAACAACTTCTCGCCACCCACTTGAAAAGGTCCAAACTGAATTATTTTAGGCAATGTTATAAAAAGAATACATTCAGCATTTCTTTTCCCTCATGATCACCCTATTTTTACTCAATTTAAACGATTTTTCTTCACTTTTATTTGAGAAATCGAATTATAGGTCTATTGCAGAAAGTAAACAATGCAAATTTGACAATTGACAATCTGCGAAATGAAGTTAGCGTCGCCTATTGAAAAGTGATGGCGAAATGTGGTAAAATCATTCCAAAATATTACCACTTTTCGCCATGCCACATTTTTATATAAAAACAAATATAAAATGAAATATTAATTATCTAAATACAAATTTTATATATTCCACAAGTGTAATTAAATATTCATTAGACAAATTATTGATCCAAAAAGGTATTTTTTGCTTGATGAAAATTTGATGACACTTACTATATTTGGTAAGAAATATTGGATTCGATGCACTTGCTTAAAATATTACTCTAAAAAATGCTCAAAATCGTAAATCCAAAACGAATAATTATTATTTTTCGACTCTATACGTAGCAGCAGTAAAAATACAAAAAACTTTACGGCTCATTTATTTCACAAATCGCGAAAAATAGCGATTTCAATATAAGTGGCGAAAAGTAGGGCACTGGCGAGAAGTGGTGATTCTACCCTAGTACTATGTTTATTATTTCCTTAAGGACCCGGTGGCAAAATTTAGAGTTAATAATTTTTTTGACTTGTTATACAAAAACTAAACTATACACCGAAAAAAATATTTTCTAAAAATGTTCGTAAATGTTTGTGAATTCCTATGGGAGAGTTACGAAATGCTCGTAAATCGTATAACCCCACAAACAAATTTGTAAAAGTTTGTAATTTTTTTTTACAAAGATTGTTCGTAACATGACCACTTGACGAGCATGTTTTGTACTTTTACAAACATTTGTTCGTAAATTTTTGTAAAGACATAGAAAATGTTCGTAAAATTTTGTCATTTGTTCGTAAATGTTAGTAAAATGTTCGTCAGACAAACAAAAGTTTACGAACAAATGACAAAATTAATTGAAAATTGACAATTGGTTTAATTGACAATAGTTAACCCAGTCAATGATCGCATCTATCAATTGTTATTTTTTATTCCCATAATCCATGAAAACCTCTACGCGTAGATTGGATTTGAAGGTCGAATTGTCGATTTAGTTAAGGTACTTAAAAGAAATTGAATAGAACGAAACTCTCTCGTCATCCAGTCCTCAACAGACTTAAGGGGTAACAACTACCAGAACGCCCAAAATCAGTGGTTTTTTTGTGACTTAGTCCGTGCACTACCACGCCGCGGTTTTGTATTTAAAATTGAAATAAAATAATTTTATTTTCCTCAAGACATATTCAATACCCTCCGAAACTTTCATAATATTGATAGATTAATTAGCATAGTCTCAAAAAACCGTTTTGAATGTTCTGCGGTAGATGTTACCCCTTAATATGACTTAAATATCTAAAAATAATTCAAGTCGTTCATTACGGTGCTATCACACTAGGATTTTCACAATTTAAATTTAAATTCAATTGAGCTAATTGAGCAATTTAAAATTTCTAAACTTGAAAATTCTCACAGCCAAGACACATTTTGCAAGAAATTTGCTCAATTTTAAATATTGCAGCGAGATTTTTGATTGTGAATGACTCCGGAAAATGTGTAATAGTACTTAAAATGTCTTATAAGTCACTTATCTGTTATTTGTAGGGAAAGGGCTGATGAAGGGACTCTTATACATCTTGTTGAAAAATCTGTGTGATTTCTTGGCACAATAATGGCTTTGGAGGAAATTAGCAAATTACTTCCGATACTGATGCTACTCTCGCGTACAAGTTTATCACTAAATTACTGTACTTATCTTGTTTTTTGGCCACAAATAATAATTATTACGAGTAAATAAATTTAATAAGAACAATTTGGTTCAAAAGACTACATGTTTAACTGCAATAAAATTGAAATTAATGAGCAATTTTAACATTTTAATTTGCTGAATACAAATTTAATTGAGCAACCACATTTATGCTATTTTACCGTGTTTAAACATATTTTGGTGGGCCAAGTATTAGTTTATATAAATAAATGAGCGAAAATGTATCAATTCAAATGATTTTTAATGCAAAATAACGCATAGGAACAATAATTCATCTGAAAATTAAATTGAATTTACAAATTGAAAAAATCCTAGTGTGTGATAGCACAGTTACATTTTAACGTTTAACGTTTAAACGTTTTAACGTTTTAACGTTTACATTTTTGCGTTTCAAAACTTTGAAATGCATTTAATCTAATCTAGACCAAGCCGATAGTACAATAAACCTTCTAAATTGGTTCAACTTTTATTTTGTAGCAGATTGCTATACGATGTATACATACTTTATAGTTTAGTTAAATACCCTGTCTGACCATATTAGATGTTTTGCCTTTACTTTCTTTTTACTTTTATACTGCAATCTTTTACAAATTTTTTTTCACAAGTTACACTGTGAAAATAGTGAGCTACTGAAAAAGAGGGTTCGTTTCTGAAGAATATGAGAATATCTCTTGAAGATGCCGCGATTCATGCATAAATTGCCTTGAGGCCTTTTTCTTTCATTCACAGTATTCTCTTTAGTCTGGTTTTATCCTGTTGAAGAATATGTTGGCGCTATATATATTGAACTGATGAAAAAAATGGAAGAGAGATAGATACTGAAATTTTGGAGTGATTTATGTGCAGATCTTTTCAAAATACAATTCCCAATGAAAAATGTAAATTATTCCAAGAATCCAGGAAATGAGAGAAATCATAAAGTGATAAATAATAAGAAAATATTGTTTTTTCTTAACGTTTCAACCTCAATCTGCTTAATTTTCAATTTGGATATAAAATTTAGAGTTATAGATGTTACAAAAAAAATATGCGTGAGAAAAAAACGGTTGTATTTTTATTAATTTCAGAAGCAAAATTACCCAATAAAGAACTTCCGACAACCAAATGGAGACGTGAGAGACGACGGTTGTCTGAGTATCAAACACAGAGTGGTTCAGCCACAGTTAAGAATGGGGATAGTGGTGAGGTACCACTTGATATGACAATCTCATCTGGCACAAAACCACGAAGTCCTCCGCCGTACAGAGAACCTCTGCCAGGATCTACATTCGCATTATCGCTCACGAGACCAACGGTCATCACACAAGCACCAAAGACACAATTGAGACTCAATTCCGTATCTGATCATCTTCCAGGTAAGATTTATACATTCGTGCAATATTGTTGTGATTTAAATTTAAAGGTGTCAGAAGAAAATGCGGAATTTATTTCGCTCTTTGAAAATTACAAGGGGCCAACTCATTTTCGGCCATTTTTCAGGAGACAGCCAGAAAGATTCAACTTTGTGTTAAATAATTAATTCATTCATTTTAAAGATAATATAAAAGCTTTGTGTATTGCCATTTAAAAAATTACCAATTATAATGCTATTTCCGAATTAAAATGAAAAGGAAAAAACCTTTCTCCTGAACATGTTTTTTGCACATGACAATTCCCAAGTGCATCTCAAGGAACTCCCGCTTTGAAGGTTTTTTCGAGACCAAAAAAAAGTCCGCGAATTAACTCCAGTGACACAGTAAAATTGAATACTTACAGGAGATATTTTTGGAATAACTCACGAAAACGCCGTGATGTATGCAAGAAATTTTCGGGATCGGGAATCTTCGTTTTTTCTTTGTCTTTGGAAATCTTGTCTTTCATACATTTTGCACAATTATCGGAAATTTGGTCTGTCAGACATTTTGCACAAGTATTTTTTTATAACTTTCCTAAAATTTCCCTCTTCTCAGAAAATTTCCCTTTGCCCCAAAGGACGAAACTAAAAACTTCCCAAAAATACAGTAAATTTCTTTTTGCCCCAAAAGACGAAACTAGAAATTTCCCAAAACGCAGAAATTTCCCGTTGCCCTGAAGGACGAAACTAAAAACTTCCCAAAAATACAGTAAATTTCCCTTTGCCCTGACAGGCGATACTGATAACTTCCCAAAACACAGAAAATTTTCCCTTGCCCTGAAGAACGAAACTAAAAATTTCGCAAAAACATAGAAAATTTCCTATTGCCCAAAAAAACGAAACTAAAAACTTCCCAAAACACAGAAAATATCCCCTTGCCCTGAAGGACGAAACTAAAAACTTCCCAAAACACAGAAAATTTCCCTTTGCCTTGACAGGCGATACTGATAACTTCCCAAAACACAGAAAATTTCCCTTTGCCCCGACAGACAATACTGATAACTTCCCAAAACACAGAAAATTTCCCCTTGCCCTGAAAAACGAAACTAAAAATTTCGCAAAAACATAGAAAATTTCCCTTTGCCCCAAAGGACGAAACTAGAAATTTCCCAAAACGCAAAAAAATTTCCTTGCCCTGATGGACGAAACTAAAAACTTCCCAAAACACAGAAAATTTCCCCTTGCCCTGAAGAACGAAACTAAAAACTTAAAAAACCAATTTGATTTCATTATTTTATTTAATAGAATATACTTTTTTAAAATATATGAAAGACAAAGTTTCTAAAAAACAAAAATTACCGAAGACAAAGATTCCAAAGACAAACTGGGAAAAACAAAATGAAAAAAAAAACAAAGATTCCGCAAACCGGAATTTCCAGTGCCAATTTATTAGCCCATTTTTAATGGTTTATAAAAATTGCATTTCAAATTTACCATGTGAAAAATTTTGCATACGTTTAGGGGAATTTTAAAAATGATTTATTGTAAATTAGCTCCCAATATTAGGCAGTTCATATCAAATTCTTTCAGTCCGTTTTCTCTTAAGCCGGAACTCTCTGTATGTAATCGACTTTTCCTTTTATTGCTTCCTGTCACGAATGTTTAGTGATTTTGGAACACGACGAAAACTTGGGAACATTCGAGACGGGGACCTACACACACAAAGAAAAGTCAGTAAAGCAGAAGCACTTGAGAACACTAAACGCAGACCTGTGCTTATTAAAAGTCGTATAGTATCGGAAATTTTGTGTTGATAATTCTAATGGAAATTGCAGATTGACGTGCTGGTAACACTAATCCTGCTTATTCACGGTGCCATGATGAATATTTTTGCGTCAAAAAGACATAAACTCTCATACAAATAAATTGTCTTCTTGATATCTTTGTCGAAAGACGGATAGCTGTTCACTAAACACCCTTTTACTTGAATCTTGCGGAAATATGAAGAAATTTAAAGAAAAAATCATTTCAAATGACAAGTTTTCTAAATCGCGCGCAATTCAACTGTGAGAGAGAGATAGAGACACAAATAATTCACTTGACAAACGTCTGGCGGCGCTGCGGTTGCAAAAAACTCTAAAATGCTACAAAATATTTTCTTCTCTATTTTATCCTTATTAGCAGGTCGTGTCCCTTCTTGTAATATGTACTTTTGCATTCCTTATTAACCAAAATAGTGTTGTACAAAAGGATTTTTCTCAAACCTATCCTGAATTTTGGGACAGCTCAAAAGAATATGAGTCCTCCAGCTCAAAATTTCATCTCAATGTTTTTGTTGTAATATCGACAATTATTCACAATTCACCCAAATAACTGTATTCAACTAAATTATTAAAAGGATTTTCTTGTGAAAATGACTTAACTCTGAGGAATTAAACAATTTTCACATTAAAAAATCTCTCATTTTCTCTACGTGAATTTTCGCGACATTTCGAAGAATGCCAAAAGGCACCACCAAATTCACTTCGGCTTTTCTTTTAGCTCAGGCCTGCTTAGTGTGTCAAGAACTTTAGTCATGAAGTTGTCAGCAGATGTATTAACTCTTTCGCGTCCCACTTTTATTCAGCAGATGAATTCATGTAAAATTGTGTTTTTCCTAATGCTTTATGATCAAATATAATTCAGAGAGGAAAAAAAATTTCCATTGCGTGAAAACTCGGAAAAACCCCGGGTCATATATGACCCTATTGTCCTCAAGGGAAGTGTACATACCATTTTCAAAATCTATATCACGGGCTTTTTAAGAGTTTTTTTGCTTGAAGTTATTAATTTGGCTAAAACCATGGCAAACTGGATTGTCTTGATGAACACTGTAGTCCTGGTGTTCAAGGAATCTTCCTGGTAATCCCTTGAACAGTCACTCTCACAATATTTTGAGTGGTATTTGGCAAAAATTAACTTATCCAGATATTTATTCACACACAATACAATTGCACAATATGAGACGCTTGCAGAATACTCTAAAACATTGCAAAATATGTTATAATTCATCAGATATAAGATGAAATGTCCAGGAGCAAGATGTCCCACCTGCATTTCACAAAGAAAAACAATGTCCCAACTACACTTCGCTATAAGTTTGGGACGAAAACACTGTTACCCTTGCGGACAATAGGGTCATATATGACCCGGAAAATTCTACACGCTTTTCTGGAAAATTGAGAGTAGTTTATTATATCAAAATATGCAATATACAATCTTTGGATATTCAATTTTGTGTTTCTAAAGCACTTTTTGCTGAAAAAAATAAATTAAAATAAAAAATTTTGAAAAAGAAAAGTCATTTCACAAAGTTCGAAATTAGTGATTTTTGATCTCAAATATTCGCTTTTCCTGAATATCTGGAGTCTTGAGAAAATTAGCCAGGAATCTTACAACCTTCTATTATGATGTCGTGCACAAACCGATAGATTTCAATTAATGTAAATAGTCAAAAAAATTGTTTTTCCCCAGGTCATATATGACCCTAATGACGCGAAAGGGTTTTAATGGTTAAAATGAATAAATATTTAAAAGCAAAATGAATTCATTGACTATTCGAAGTTAACATACATAATTTTAATTAATTTGTTTGCATGGCCGAAATTACACTCAAAGTGGTCGAAATTAGAAGCTGGCCGAAATTTGGCACACTTCCCCTACTGACCAAAAATTTATTTCTTAAATTTTTTCCTCGTTTTCTTCTGACACACCTGTACATTGGGGTTTTCAGGAGAGAGATTAGTAAAATGTTTGTATTGTTTGTGGTTCAGAATCAATTTCGATGTGTGACACAGTAATTGATGAGCACTTCCGAAGATCCCTGGGTAACAACTATATGGCACTGTTCTCAAAGAACTACAGCTCAAAGGCTGACATTGAGGCGGATGCCATTAGTTTATCTGTAGATGATCACTTTGCAAAGGCTCTCGGGGATACATGGCAGAAGATCAAGGCGACTTCTGACACGGGAAATTGTTCAGGGAAGCGGCGAGATTCCGCTGCAAATGACGATGGAGAGGAGACTGGAAGTGAGAAGGAGGAAGTGGTGATGAAGGAAGTGAAGGAGGAGACAAAAGAGAATGGGGCTGAAGATGATGAAGATAAGGATGACACCTCAAGTAGCTCTAGTTGCAACAATTCACAAGTCACATCGTAATTTTTTTCTTTCACATTTATTTTCTATTTTCACCTCAACAAAAAAAAAATAACAAATCAGTGCAAAAGTCAGTGAATAATAGTTTCACCGAAAGTGAACAAATTCCTCCACTCTATGAATGCAAAAAAAAAAGAGAGAGACGCTTGTCTCTGAGGCATCTGTGGAATGCAAAAAATTCACAAACAGAGAAAGAGAGAAATTCACAATTGAAATGCTGTATAGATGGGCCTCTTTTGAATTTATAGTTGGACAGAGATAGACAGTGGATAACAATTATTCCGGGATATAAAATATTTCATATTAAAAGATATAATAAATATTCTTAGTGGGAAAAATATTACAAGTTTTTTTATTTAGTCCATGAAACTGATGAATTTCTTAAGACGTCTCTATTTTCTAGATGAAAAAAATAGACATTTTAGTAGCTGAAAGAATGAATTATAATAAAAAAAAACACTATTTTATCTTGTAGATGATAAAATTAGAATGTGTTAGAAATTTAGATGGAGAAATTATTTCCTAATTATACTAGAAATTTTCTCCGTAGTAAGTATGACGTAGAAAGAAAAATAGTGGTAAATACATTTTACAGAAAAGAAAGAAAGAGTAAAAGGAGCAAAGCGAATTATACTTAGAGTATCTGACTATAAAAAATTACACAGTGATTTTTTTTGTATAGAAATGATTAGTAAGAGAAAAAAGTCTCGATTCAATCCAACTGATAATTTATTGTATCTTCCTCATTCGCCTATTTTTGTTTCACTAAGAAATTAACATTTTATAGCCCTTATAAGGGGGTATTTAGCCTAAAATTACAATTGTAGGATTTTTATGTTAAAGAAACACACTAAAAAAAAAGCACACAACGGAAGAAAAAAATCACAGAAATTTGCTGTAAATAAAATAAAATGAAAACAATAAATTTATGTTTTTTATTGAAGTTTTGGGGTGCAAAAGTTCAGAGGTAGCATTTCTAATGTTTTAGAATCTACCGTTTGTGGACAAGGATGTAGAGGAAGGTTTTCAGGCTTCGCACATATTCCAGCTTCGAATACTTTATATTTTTCTCATATTCCTTTAATGAATCTGACTTCCTTTTTCAGGAGATGTGTAACTTAATAGCCATTAAAATACATCGCCACGGCACTATCACACTAGGATTTTTCACGTTTTAATTTTAAATTCAATTGAGCTAATTGAGCATTAAGATTTCTAGAATTTACTTGAAAATTCTCACAGTCAAGACACATTTTGATGATGATGCGACAAAAAACCACGCACGATCTGGTAGCAATTTGCTGAACTATTTTGAGTAGAATTTCTCGAAAGCTCGGAAAGCTATCAAAAGTTCGAGAAAATTTTCTATTTGCAGCATGATACTTAAAATTTAATTGCAGAAAAACTACTTGAAGTTTTCACAATTCTATAGTACTGTTGGATAGCTAATAAAGTGTAGATTGCCAGAAAAGTGATTATTTGGTAGAAAATTGTGATTTTCTCAACATAAATTGAGCATAAAATTTGCTATTTTTTAGTGAATTTTCAATTGAAAAATACTTGGAAAATTTGTTTGAAAATAAAAAATATTAAAAAGGAAATTCATAGAGCATGTCTTTCTGAACCTGAAAACTAAATTTTAGCCCTTTATGGCTACGGCACACCTTTTAGATCAGGAAAATTTCATGAAATCTTCTTCTTCTTTTGAACATCACACCAAATTTAATTTAGTTCAGTCCAATTTTGAGACCGAAAAAGTGGAACAGACTTATGCAAATCTTTTGAGAAAGAAAGAGATTCGAATTTCAATTTTACGAAATTTTCCTGATCTAAAAGGTGTGCCAGAGCCATAACCTTTAAAATTGTAGGACTAGTTACATTTTGTTTGAGGCATGTTTCAACTGTGTACCAACTTTACTGAGGAATTTTCACGAAAGGAAAAAAAGTTTTTCCAAAAACCTAAAAAGGGAACTGAAAGAGCATGTAAAGAACTAGCTCCATAGTTAAATTTTGAAAGAGATTCCTCAAAAATTGTAGGACTAGTTACTAATTCAATTTTGCTCATTTGTATGGAGACGCTATTTTTTGGCTTTCAAGCAGCCTTAATCATTTTACCGGAAAAAACTTTTTAGCGATAAACAATTTTCCAAACGTCCAATTTTTTTCGAAACAGGAAATATTAATTTTTCGTACACTTTTTAAATAATAAATAATCAATGCAATTTTTTTTATTCGAAAAGTTACATTTTGAAAAAAATATAATTAGGAGGACGTGGGGCACCTTTGAAATTGGAATTTTTCTCCTATTTTTAATGGGAACTGAGCCATGTCAAAATGTAATTTAGCTTCTCAATCTGTTAGTGTAGCTAAATTATATCATGAAAAGGCTCATTTTTTTTTAAATAGGTGAAAAATCTCAATTTCAAAAGTGCCCCACTTTCAAAGGTGCGACACTTCCTCCTAAAACTGGTATATCCACTAAGAACAGTATTTTTTTTAAACGATTGCAGACGTTCTTCAGTTTAGTACAGAACGTAATCTAAATTATTAATTTAAAACAAAATACTTAAAAATAGCTTCAAAGGATATTTTAGATATAATGGATGTTTCAGAAAAAGGTTTTATTAATTTAACAATTTATTAATGTTACCATAACGTAAAGGACAACATGTGTAAATTTAGAACACAGGCTCAAACTAATCGTTGGGCAATTACAGTGGGACCTCGATAGAGTCAACCCCCGATAGAGTCAATCTTCAATAGAGTCAACAGCTATCTTTTTACTCTACGGACTTCGATAGAGTCAACTTGGACCCAAATTGACTCCGATAGAGTCAACTGATCTTATTATGATTTTTTCGAAATTAAAACCAGTGTTTTTGTGTATCAATGGAACATTTTTAACACACAAAAAATTATGTAAGTACGGTAATATTATGACACAATTCGTATATTAAACGTGTAATTATTTTCCAACAAAATAATTTTCTTTTCGTCATTTTAAGCGTTTTGACCGATAGAAAGTTCTTTTGTCCTAAGATTTTTTTGAGTATAATATAGTGTAGAAACTTTTTCAAAATTTATTCAAAGAATGTACACGTGATTAACGATCATAAAAATTACACTTCTAAAGAAAACGTGTAAATTTATTTTAAATTTACATTTTTCATTTAAAAGATTAGTATCTCAAAAAAAAATTTGATAAAAAAAAAGCAACAGAAAATTAAAATTGGTCAGCAAAAAACGGTTAAAACTTCCTTCTTTTGTACATTTAAGATTTAAGTGCTGAATGGTTAAAGATATTGACTTGGAGTTTTCGGACAATCCCCCATAGGTCAACTGGAAGATTATTAATACGACCCTCATTTCCACCCCACCCCTCCCCTTCATCTTCCGAAAAAACCCGTATGACGTGATTTACTGTTATACCAAAAAAACGATTTTGGCGGTGAAGGGGAGGAATAAGGTAAGGAGGAAATGAGGGTCCCTCAGGTTGACTATTAGGGGGTCATTTCAAGACTCTAAGTCGATATCTCTAACCATTTGGCGCCCATATTACAAATCAAGAAGAAAGTGAAAAAAAAAGGTTTTATTGCTATTTTTGTAAAGTTTAGAGCCATAGTTTTCTCATAACGAAAAGAACTATCAATCTCTTCTTTTATTCTTATTATTTATATTTTTTTTTTTTCAATTATTAAACATCTACCTGATAAAATTATGCGGTGCGATTTTGTGTAAAAGTACCTGAGTGGAATAAAATAAATAAAATAAAATAAATAAATAAATAAAAATCTACCTGAGCTCTTCGAAGAAAAAAGTGAAAAAAGAAATCTTTAAGACATCATTTCCTTCTCAACATTGTGGGTGAACCGCAATACAAAAATAAAAATAATAATAATAATATTAATTAAAAAAAATATTACCACATGGAGAGTAGGGGAGACTAGGGTAAAAAGTCACAAATTGAAAATTAGAAAATTCAATATTTTCCAAGATAAAAGAGATAGCGACTTGAAATTTTTTCCATAGATGGCCTCCATGGACCTTCTTCAAAGTCGTAAGTTTCTTGGAATTCGAACAAGGATTTCAGAAAATAAAAAAATATTGAAATTTTTAGCCCTATTTTTGAAATGTTTTCTTTGCAACAGATATCAATTTTTACCTATTTCTTTTTTGCAAAATTGATGCACTGGTAAGTATTTCCTAAATGATTTGGATTCTTTGAATACGAAACCACTATCTATTTTAGAATTTTACAAAGATTCTTTTCTCCAGAAATCCTTTTATTAAAAATGACCACTTGGGGTAAAAAGTAACAAAAGGTTTGGAGCAAAAAGTAACAAAGACCGAAGCAATTTCTGACGTCTCACGGCGAGAAGTAACGTCATTTTCATGTCTCGCCGCTTTTTGTTTGCATTGGTCAAAAGATTAGCAGTCTATTATGTGTGTTTTTTTTCCAAAATAGCTTGAAAAGCGCTTTTCTCGTTCAGATAGAGAAAACTGTGTTTTAAAAAGGTGTAGAGGAATAAATTTCCTATGAAAATATGTCACCTGACTATTTTTTCAAATTTACGTGAGCTCGTAATATAGCAAATCAAAATGTGATAATATCCGATACCTGGTACTATTTGCCCCAGCATTTTTGAGAATGGTCACAAAATTACCTTTTAGAAAACAGCTCGATAAATGTATTTCCTTACAAAATAGAGGAAAATTACTTTCACAAAGTTATAGAGCGGTAAATTTCCTATAAAACTGCACTTAGAAATTTTTGAAGCGATCGAGTAGCTGGTAAAAAAAATATCCGTTTTGTTACTTTTTGCCCCAGTCTCCCCTAATTTATACTTAAAATATTTATTATTATAATCAAGGGGTAACTCATTCCCATTTTTTCTGACAAGGGTTTCTGGTTTCTCGGGTTTTGCGATGCAATTTTTGGGTTTCGCGACGCAATTCTTGGGTTTCTCGGGTTTCGCGATGCAAAAGGTGGGTTTCTCGGGTTTCGCGAAGCGTTTCTCGGACAATTGACGAGGGTTTCTCAATATGAGTTACCCCTTGATTATAATAAAAACATTACGTAAAAACGTTCCTCAATCTCCAAGTTTTGCCCAAACATGCGACTTTCATAAGCCAGAGGGTGTAGAATTTATGGATTAATTAATTAAAATTTTCTACTATTGTACTGAATTTATCAATAATCTAGTACAAACATAAAATAATACAACTTTCTATCAAAATTTCACATTTAATTGATTTTTTTCGGACTCCAAAAGATTCAACGAATCCAATAGGAATAGAGTCAACAGGCATGGAAATATTTAGTTGACTCTATCGAGGTTCCACTGTATATTCACAAAAAGGATAGAAAACACCATTGTCTACCTACATCACGTTTTTTTCACAAAACTTTTTGAAACGCAGAAATACTTTATAATTTAAAACGGGGGGAGGAGTATCCAGACCAAGCGCCTGGCAAGTTGGTCTTTTTATTTGGAGCTATTTGAAGCCAATTTCTAAATTGATCTCGGACTCAGCTCATAGTGCTCCAAGGAAAAAAAATTATTTAAACAAAAAGTTAGTATATTTATCCCTCCATACGGAAAGGTATCTTATAATACGAAAAAACTTCTCACTTTTTAAATATTTAGCGTAACGATCACGAGTGCAGAAAATTTCCCATACGCATTTGTATGTGAAAGTAAGAAATTGACTTCAACTTTGAAGGCCACTCGCCGGGGACTAGATCCAGACGATCCAGACAATGGAGTAAATAAGTGGCTTTTAGAGCGAATCGTGAGCGGCGATCGGCAAATCGGCGCCGATTTGGAGCAAAAATCCGCGTATGAGCAGTATTTTGCCAAGAAATCAACAAATCGACACTTAAGTGATCCGTAAGCGGCACAGTTATCACCCAATTTAGTCGAACTGTACTAAAATCTTTTTATGAATTTTCTACAAGGAGTACCACTTCATTGTTGACGCCCAAAATTCTACAAAAGTAATCAATCAAGCAACACTGAATCGAGCACCTAAAAGCACTTCCCAACAGGATGATCTGTAGTTGTTTTGTCCGCCTGAACAGTACTGATTTCGAATGGTGCTAGAATGGTACATCCCAGCTCCCTGAGGAAATAATCTATCCACCAAACGACGCCAGTATTGCTCCGGAGACTGTAATGTGTCAACTAACGGCCGGCAAAAGATAGTGTGAGGCTTTAAATGGCCGAAGCCACAGAGTGACCAGAGATGCAGGGGCAATTGGACACCAGCCCCATTTCCCTTTCGGCCACTGAAGGATTTCTTCACTTTGCCAGCAGCAGTGCACGGGGAGGGAATATGAATGTGGAGGAAGTGGAGCGAAGAGCTCAAGTTATCTATTGTGACTGACTTTCTGGGCGAAATTCTCTCCTATTCTCGTGGCCAGTTTCACAGATGGAGTGCGGAGGTGTGTGACTGAAGGGGAGAAAAACTGGAATTTGTGCAATTTTCCATTTCAACCTCATCCAGATCCAGATCCAGAGTCGTTTTAGCGACATCATGCCTCGTCGTTTTTCTTAAATGCGTATTTTCTTGCAATTTTACAACACTCAACAGCGCAGGTGACTGAAGACGGATCTGCACGGTGCTGCCTGTGGCTGTGGGTAATTCAATCATCCTGTGAAGTATCGAATTTGATGAAATTCTATATTCATCTTTTATTTTTCTTCCACTTGGATATTGCATGTGGAGCGAGCTGTTGAAATTGGCGCCAAGGATTCTTCCCGGAGGTGCTGCCACATAGTTGGCTATAGCAAAATTACATAATTTTCATCGATTTTTTGTCAGTTAGCCAAGACACATTTAAATGTCGTCTGTGTTTTGATTGAATGTTTTGGGCCTCGCAGCTGATTTTCCATGAAAAAGGCTTGAAAAATCCCACAAAAATTGTAAGAATTGCCTTTATTGTAATCCCTTTGACAAGAAGAATAATTTACATTGTATATTTCCAGGTGAAACAGTGGAATTATCTAGGAATTTTGAGTGAATGTTCAGAAGGAAAGGCAAAGAAAGAAATGCTCTAAAGATGCCCGTCAAAGGGCAAGATTTTGTGGAAAAAATCCCAGAATCCCTGCAACAAGTAGCTCTTGCCGTACCACCGATTGGTGCCAATTTTGACCCCGATACTCCTCCAGAGACAGGAGAGCAGTATCTCCAGCAGGTGATCTACGAGAGAACACAAAGGGTCCCTGAAGTTGTCTACAATCATCACGATCGTCCTCCGGATAGAGTTGGAGTGAGCTGGGAAGCTGTAGGAAACACTAGCATCACTAGTACAGCTCCAGAAGATCTCCTGCCGACAAAAGAGTGGTGCGAAATCCAATGTGAGACTTTCAGGGAGCTTCAGGCCCGTATCTCATCAATTCGCATCTCAAAGAAGCTCCCAGTTAACCTTCCAAGTATCCCTGGGTACTGTCCCAGTGAGTGGCTAGATTTCTGCAGCCACCAAGCTCCTCATTTGAAGTACATGATCCAGATAAGTCAGGCACAGTTGGAGGAATTGCTGCATAACTTTGTGGAGTGGAGTCAGGAGGAAAAAGCTAATCTCTGTGAATCCTCCGGGGATTCCTGGCTAGCTCAGTGGATTTATGCCACCATGGCTCCGGCACACCTTTTAGTTCAGGAAAATTTTATAAAGTCAAAATTCATATCCCTTTCTTTCTTTAAAGTTTTCAATATGTCTATCCTACACTTTCACACTCCTCTTCTTCTTCTTTGAAACATCACACCAAATTTAACTTAGTTCAGATAAATTTTGAGACCGAAAGAATGGGATATACTTATGCAAATTTTTTGAGAAAGAAAGGGATGGGTAACCAAGTGAAAAGGACTTCGTGAAATGCTCAAACTTGTGAGATTATATTCTAATGGTTTTCCTGCATTTGCCTTTTGGAAGCCACTTTGAACTTAATACGGATCAATTGATTGACTCAGATGAATTTCTTGATATTTACCCTCATGTAATTATATTCTTTATAATAAATACGACCAGTGATAAAAAATTGAGTAGTACTCTGTTTGTTGATATTATTATTCGCCCTGAGTTAGGTACTATTTTCTTAGGAACAACGTCCCTATTCTTTCTGACCTTCATATCATAAAATGGGTGACAGTGAACACCAATAATTCATATTGAAAATTCCCTTTCTGTCCCCGAGATATTTGAGGGACGGTGAATAAACAGGATACTTGAGCAGGTTGCTGAATGATATTGAGAACCCTTCAACTTCTTCATCTTGATTAAGAGGCAATAGGCCATTTCAATGACCCTTACCCGTGTACTACCCGTGTATTATAACATGTGGCGCACTTGGAGAAATTCTTCGCGGATCATCGTGGATCGCGGAACCTCGCGAACCGTGGATTTTTTCGCGGAACACGGAATTTTTCGAGGATTTTCGCAAACTGCGGAATTTTTCGCGGATTAGGCTTTAGGGGAGACCGGGGTAGAATTAGCCACGCATGGTATTAGACAGTGGGATGTTATAGCTTGTCATAGAAGGAATACTGAAGAAACCACTATTTATTCCAAAATTACACTTCCCTTCCTATTTATTGAAGTATTTGTTAGCACAATGCAAACATTTTAATAAAAATTATACACAATGAAAAATTTCATTTACTGGCTACTTCTGCCCCGGTCTCCCCTATAGTTTTTCAGATATTTTTATGCATTTCTCTTAAAATTTTCTAAATTTTCAAGTGAAACTTGTCATATCTCAAACCTAAAAAAGATTCGAAATGGATGTCAAGTTTGAGGTCTCTATGTCTAATAGTTTTCGCTTTTGGCTTTAAAGTTTTACAGGTATTTTTCTCCATTTTTGGACTTCGAATTTGCCCCCAATCAGAATTTGCAATGAAAGAATCACACCTAACATAAGCCCATTTAGGCTTATCATTGGCTTTAAATAATGTTTATGTGTTAATGGTAAATATGTTTAATGGAGTCTCCGTCGTAACGTATTTGAGAAAGCCATGAAAAGCCACAGTTTGGAAAAGTCAAAATCCCGAGAGCCAAAATCCCGAAAAGCCAAGACCCTGAAAAGCCAGAATTTCGAAAAGTCAAAATCCCGAAAAGTCAAAATCCTGAGAGCCAAAGTTCCGAAAAGCCAAAATCCTGAAAAGCCAGAATTTCTAAAAGTCAAAATCCCGAAATATCAAAATCCCGAAAACCAAAAGCCCGAAAAGTGAAAATCTTGAGATGACGAAATTCCAAAAAGCCAAAATCCCGAAAAGCCAAAATCTCGAAAAGTAAAAATCCTGAGAGCCAAAGTCCCTAAAAGCCAAAATCCTGAAAACCCAGAATTTCGAAAAGTCAAAATCCTAATAGCCAAAATCCTGAAAAACCACAATTTCGAAAAGTCAAAAATCCCGAAATGTCAAAATCCCGAAAACCAAAAACTCGAAAAGTGAAAATCTTGAGATGCCGAAATTCCAAAAAGCCAAAATCCAAGATCCCGAATAGTAAAAATGTCGAAAAGTCAAAATCCTGAGAGCCAAAGGCCCGAAAAGTCAAAATCCCGAAACCCAAAATTCCGAAAAGCCAAAATCCCGAAAGCCACAATTTCGGAAAGTCAAAATCCTGAGAGCCAAAATCCCGAAATTCCGAAATCCTGAAAATCCACAATTTCGAAAAGTGAAAATCCCGAAAACCAAAATCCTGAAAATTCACAATTTCGAAAAGTCAAAATCCCGAGAGCCAAAATCCCGAAAAGCCAAAATCCTGAAATGTCAAAAGCTCGAAAAGTGAAAATCTTGACATGCCGAAATTCCAAAAAGCCAAAATCCAAGATCCCGAAAAGTCAAAATCACGAAAAAAAACAAAATCTCGAAAAGTCAAAATCCCGAAAGCCAAAATTCCGAAAAGCTAAAATCCCGAAAACCACAATTTCGAAAAGTCAAAATCCCGAAAAGCCAAAATCCCAAAAAGTCGAAATCCTGAAAAACCACAATTTCGAAAAGTCAAAATCCCGAAAACCAAAATTCTGAAAAGCCACAGTTTCGAAAAGTCAAAAATCCCGAAAAGTCAAAAATCCCGAATGGGTCATAATTCCGAAAAGCTAAAATCCCGAAAGCGACGATTCCGAATTCTTGACAGTGTCAAAGCTACTCTACGATTACACGCGCGCCTTCTGGAGCAGAGGTGTGGAAGAACCGTTGAAACCGAATAAACGTCAAAATAAGTTTGTTCTGGTAGCGTTTTTACCATATTGACGTATAAGTTTCACTTGACGTTTGTTCGGTTTCAAACGGTTCTTGCACACCTCTGTTCTGGAAGCAAAAAGAAATTTTCTATGGTTTCGGAAATTATCCCACGTATTATCCTCCGTATAATTTTGTCCCTTTCAGAATTTTGACCATTCGAGATTTTGGCTTTTCGGGATTTTGAGTTTTCGGGATTTTGGCTTTCGGACTTTCGGCCCAAATATACGGAACGATCCTTTTACTAGAGTATGCGCTTTATACCTAATCTCAGAAGGCTCAGAAGACTTTTAGAAGTTAAATTTTAATGCTCAAATTCAAAACGAGAGCAATATACAATATACCAGGGGCATGACGTTTCCTATGTTTCCCATATGTTTCTAACGTGCCGAAAAAACTTTTGAGTTTATTAGCTATTTTCTGACATTGTAGAATGAATTAGAAAATAATACAAATAACAAAATAAAAGCCAATTTAATATAGAATAGGCAACCGAAAACCCCAAATTGGCAACCTACGTAGTTTTGGAGATATCTCGTGAAATGTGTACGAAAACAAGAAAAAAATTACACTAAAACTGGTCGCATTTTTCAGAACTAATGTCACTCCCCTGAAATATATACAATCATCTTTTTTTTCATCTTTTCAACTGGCATGAGAAGCCAGGGACAAAATCACTGATGCACAGTGTTATGATATGGCTCAGTTCTACTTAAACGTTTAAAGGTGCCCCACTTTCAAAGGTGCAAAGGTGCCCTACTTTCAAAGGTGCCCCACTTTCAAATGTGAGTAGATGTTTCATGTTCTCTCACTGAAGTGTAAAAACATATTTGCAAAATAAAAGTTATTGTGCGGTGTGTATTAGTAAGATTCGGCGTCTATTTTTGAAAATAAACATTTAAAAAGCAATATTAAAAAAAATATATCCAATTATGGTGCTATTCTAATGAAAAATTAACATGCTTTTTAGCACTTTACTATTCTCAAGTGCTTCTAATCAAATTCTTCTTCGTATTGGTTTCTGTCTCGACTGTTTTTCTCTAGCCTTCGTCATATCCGAAAACCACCGGATGGTCGTGACGTGCACCAACTCAAAGAAAAGTCGATTATGTAGAAGTATTTGAGAACAGTAATAACATTCTAAAAAAAAACGTGTTAATTTTCATTATAATAGCACCATTATTCGCGAATGACAAAGTTTTACTGCTCGAACTCTACGGAGAGAGCACTATGGTAGAGTCAGCCCTTTTGGCCATGTAAGCACTTTTGGCGACCTAAAGTAAAATCACATTGTAAGGCAATTATGAGTTTATTTAGAACAGGAAAATGGGTCTTATTTCGTGACCTTATTTCGTGACCTCTAATCTAACGAATTAGAAAACCATATTTGATTTTGTATCGACTTAGTTCTAAGTTATTGAAGGAAATTCTCGACAAGGTAAACAATCACTAAAAAAAACATGGGATTCTTAAGAAACTTGTTAATGTTAAGAGAAATTGTTTTGCATTATTTCATATTTTTGATGAAAACATTTGACGTTATTCAATGAAAGTCCATTTCTTAATTAACTAAATTTTATTGTGATATCATCCTTAATAAGATTTTCTAACAAATTTAATGAAAATCGGAGAGAGATTTTAGAGATTACTCAGGCAAACATTTCATCCATATACGAAAATACCGTTGAATCATTCCTAATAACGATTTTTCAAGGTCAAAGGTTAAAAACACACTTAGAGAGCGCATTTATCAATCGAATGATGTCATGTTTGGGGTCGTTGGAAAGGTCTTGGAATTTCCTATAAAACAGAACCGGTTCCAATCGGTTTTGAATCGGTAATGAACCGGTACATAACCGATAACAAATTTTTATCTGAAAATCAATCCTATTACTTTTAAATCTATTTTGGGGGATCTTTTGAGCACCCCCCCCACAGTTAGAAGTTGCACTGTGAGTTCTTTTTTTAGTGTTATTTTAAAAATTTTCGTTATTTTTCAAGTACCCGTTGTGTACATCTAATTTGTTAGAGATGGCGCTTCGACAGGGATGTAATTAGGGGTAAAATCTTTTGGTATTTATTTTTATTTAATAGGCTGTGTGGATGTTGTCAGAACGTCCGGCCTAAAACTTTAAAGCGAAGAAGAAGAAGAAGAAGAATTTTATTTTATATATTTTTTGCTGAGTGTATTAGAATTATAGAATACGACGTAAAATTATTCCATTTTGAAATGAATTATTTTCTCACTTTCGCTAAAAATATCATTTCCAATGTTTTCAGGATTTGTATGCTTTTTTATTGTCAGAATTACTGTTTCTTTAGGGTAAATTAAGCTAATTCAAAACCTGCTCCAAATGGAAATCTTTTGCTACCCCAAATGGAAACGTCAATTTTTTCATAATAAAGACAGCATTAAATTTTTATATTTATATATTTCCTATACCACAGTTTCATTATTTAGTTAATTTTGCTCCAAATAAAGCGAAAATCCATTCATATTCACAAATTTTAATTTATTCATTTCTCAGAAAAATTAAAAGTGTAATGTAATTCTCTTCAGAAAAAATATGAACTTAATGTGTTGAATCTTCTGTCAAAATTAAAGCATCTGGATCTGGAAATGATTTCTAATTAGGACATTTACCCTATACATCTATTATTCCTCATTATTTTTGCTTCGTTGTGGTAATAAATTTTATAGAATGCATATGAAAATACAAAAATAAGGAATTGTTTTTTAACTTATGTTTAAATATCAGCATCAAGTGTTACATTTACTATAATGCTAACGAAATATCAAACCAGTAATATTACATTCATTAAATAGAATCTCAAATCAAATCAAATAGAATATTTTGGGTAAGAAAATACTCACATTATAAGATTATCACATCTGTGAAGTTTACCATTTCTTCTGAAGAAATCAGATTTCTACTGAAGATCTGACAGTTCTGTCACACTAAAATTGGCAAGTTATTGAAGAACTGTAATCTAAATTATTTCGAGGTAAGATGCTGAAATCTTTTCTATTTTATGTCCTTTTATGAAGCGAGACAGAAATTTACCCAGAAGTTTTTTTTTTTGCAAAGATCTAGGAGAATTTCAAGTATAAATCATTATGTGAATCCAACACGAGACACAATTTAAATATTTTGCCACAAACTTGCAAATTGAATTGAAGTAGGTTAAAAAAACAAAAATTTTAATAGAGAATAAATTTATTTTAAAAATAGCTATCTATAAATTAGGATAAATTCATTACTTTTTATAATTATTCGAAACAATTAAAGATCAAGTCCATCATTTTTCTTAATTCTGCATAAAAATAGTAAGAAATAATAAAACATAATTGCTAACTCTAACTTATTCGTTGCATTGGAGTAGAATTTGTTTCTATAATACTTTCAAAACTTATTTCGAATCAGCTTTGGTAATACGATTGACATCTTCATGTGTCCTTTGCCTGGATTTCTTACACCGTATGATGTTGCATATCCATTCTCATTGACTGTTTCCATCTAAAATAAAAATAGGCTCTTTATCGTGACATGTGAGAACAGAGATGGTCACACTCAAGTAGTTCTGCATATTGCTTTCCATCAAAAGATGTGGTACCAATGAATGCCTGGAAATTTAAGATTGTATATAGTCAAGTGTGCTAATCTGGGCACTTAGCTTAGATCGTTTATGACGTTTATGGCTACGCTAACTAGATAATCTACTTAAAATAATATTTTTATTTCCGTAATATAGTCACTACAGTAACATAATATAACTAATCAACTTTGAGAAAAAGCAAAAATAATTCCAAAATCGAAAATGCGACCCAGTTCGTGTATGCTGACTTGTTTCAGTATTATCATTATTTTATAAATTTTCTTTAATATTTTTGATATTCTTTATATTATGTTTCTGAATGACACATTGAATAATTCTATGGATTTAGAAGAAGTAAAAAAGAATTTCATCAGTCCAAAAACCAGCGTTTAAGTAGCACTTTACGGAAAGCGATCTAGTTACCCCACCTTACTGTACAGGAATATTACAAGCAGTATCCAAAAATAATAAAGTATCAGTTTTTCAATTCATTTTTTAATTCAAGCCAATTTATTTTCATCTCACTTCGTCTTTTTACCCCCCGCCTTCCCATGCGTCTATCGCCGTCTTAGCGTCGATTCCAGCCTCCAGGACTAAACGATGGAAATGTCCCTTCGTAGACTGTGTGTTATCAGACCGAATTGAGAGAGATCAAAAACCACTTCCAAACCAAAGGTTTTTTTTAGAAAAGTGGGTGGTTTTTTACATTAAAAAAAATACAAAAAAAATACAAAGATAAAAAAGAATTATGTACTGGTCAGCTAATCACCACAAATCTGGGTCAAAAAAAATTTTTTTTTACCCTCTCTGCAACGTCTTCAATTGTGATCCTTGGACTTTCTTTCTTTAAAGCACTTGCATTATCTTCAGCAAGGTTATCCATAAAGGTGGCAATCATGCATAGTGATATTGATATCCCCATTTCAAAATAGTACAAATTTCACACAGTCTCACACGCATGCCTGTCAGACTTTAAAATCCTTTGAAGTGTGTGAGGGAGTTTCTGACGTTCGGATATTTTGGAGTTGAAAAATTGCAGAGTCAGAGTTGTCAAGAGTGGGCGGTCTTGAAAGTAGTCCGAGGGGGTAGATAGTGGGAATTTGGGGTGGAATAGGGTGAGAAAATCAAAGGTTTATATATACTTCTCTCTGTGTGGAGTTCGAGCAGTATATTGGTGTCTATAATATTGAATAAAAAAATGGGACTTATCTTTCGTTTTTTAACACTAAATTTCTCTATTCAGGGATTCTTAAAACGGACATAGAGTTCATGTTGAGCAGATACAACGTATTTCGAAAAAAAACCACATATACATATTTCATGAATTTTAGAAGAACATACAGTAAAAATTATATCTTCTGTAAGGATTGTTAGTAATTATTTTAAAAAAGGAGGGCCGAAAATTTCTCAAAGCTTTTATTTTACGTAATATTTACTTGATTGCCTTGAAACCTTGAAAATTTAAAGAAATTCATAAAGATTATTTATTTTAAATATTTGAAGACTTAGTCACTTCTATATTGATTGCAACCAAATTTGAGAATTTTCGCTTATCAAATTTTGCCTCATATTCCCCTATTTGTTTCTTGAATTAAAAAAAATACGACTTACGATTGGTAGGGAGTCTTTAGCAAAGGATCGCACGTACTTCGAGCGCTTCACTTTTGAGGCACTTTTCCGTGAAATATTTTATGGATTGAAGTGTGGAGGCTGCATACGGCTTTATTTCGGTCCACAAGTGCAACTGAAAGCTTCAGACGAGTTGCGCACAGTTCTAAAATTACTGGAAATCTAAAAGAGGAAATTTTGTCAAAAAGTTGTGAATATTCGACTTTAGTTTATTCATTTCATTCATATATCGACAATATAAAAATATTTGATTAACAAGGATTTGAATTGAATTGCCCCCTCCGCCCTCTTCATTAAATTGAATTTACATGTAAGCTGAGTTGGGGCAAATTAAGGATCTCACTAATTGAATTAAAGAAAGTTTATCACTATTAAAAAATATAACAGACTTTTTGCGAAGGGCATTACCCCTAATTCCTCTCTGGGCACAAAAAATTTTTTGCCGATTTTGCAAAATTCGACCAAGTTTCCCATGTTCTCTCTCACTATATTTTTTGTGCACACTTATAATTCTTATACAGTAGACTCTCGCAAATTCGGCTCTTTTAAGATCGGGCTACTTTTTAATTCGGGCAGCGGTTACATTTGAAAAAAGTTTGTTGTCATTTTTCAAGTTTGATTATGATTATCAAATGAATCAAATATGCTCAAATTTAGCATGGTTTGTCTTAGTTTTGATGTGATTTTGCATTATTGAGGGATTTTCATGCA
The DNA here is from genome assembly GCF_024763615.1 of Phlebotomus papatasi. Lineage (NCBI taxonomy): Eukaryota > Metazoa > Arthropoda > Insecta > Diptera > Psychodidae > Phlebotomus > Phlebotomus papatasi. The sequence goes on along the minus strand of NC_077223.1, from coordinate 32,554,533 downwards.
ATTTACGATATATATCAGTGTGTAAACTCAATATATCTATGCACATGTCGCCCGAATTTCTGTCTAATTCGGCTGACATTTCGGTCCTATATGCCCGAATTTGAGAGAGTCTACTGTACAGTGCCCGCTCTCTAATCCGGATCGCCGTAATCCGGACGAGTTATCGACAGTTACCTTTAAAATCATTTTGAGGTTATGTATGCATGTGTGTTCAGCAATGAGAATGAATTATCCTGTGAAGTTTTTGTTCAATAAATGAAGTATAATAGCATAGAATTCTCTAATTTTGTCCTTTTAAACTTCTTTAAAACTTTTATTCTAATTCTCGGAAAAAAACCTTGTATTATATTTTCAAGACGTTGAACAAATTCAAAAAATCCATCCGGATTATGAAGCGGACATCTGTCAAATTGTCTCCCAATCATCCGGATTACGAAGCGGGCACTGTACCAATAAAAGCCCTATTTATCTGACTATTTATGAGCCCAATTATTAGGGTAAGCACAAGTTGATAAAAAAATTATGGGCACAATACCTGTGAAATGACACCCCCAGAGGATTTCGCTGGTCGCTGTTTTTGCAATTTCTCACAATGCACATCATTTTTTTCACTTGCCACCACTAAGATCTATCATTAAGAGTTTTCTCACACCTTTGCACTTGTTTTTAAAGAACTTTCTTCACTATTTTCCGGATTTTTCACAAAAACTGCGCGAGTAAATTCGTGGAAATTGCTCCACGCGAGAACTGTCAAAAGCCGTTTGCATGTCTTTCCGCCAGATTCGCTAGTTGTTCACTACTAGTTCTTCGCACAACCGCACGCGCCGCCCTCACGCTCGATTTTTGAATTCTCTATAGAGAATTTGGTAAAATAACGATATTGACAGGGGGGTGCTTTTGAGAGATTTATGAATCGGTTGAAATCGATTGAGAACCGGTAAACGGTAAGTGATGCGAAAGTATTTTCGCGGTATAGCATCTAAGTCACGAGTTCGAGCATTTCGCAAAGCCAGGGACGCTTTGCCACACCTTTTATTAAGCACTAAATTAAAAGTGGCCATGGGCACAAAATGACAAGTATTCCTTTATATGAGCGATTTCTTCACTCCTTAATCCTAAGCTTGATTTAAATTTAAAAAAAAAACTCCCTTGAAAGGAAGATAAAAACTTGTCCATGTCCCCCTTGGTCTACGCCCTGTCATCGTCAACACTCGTAAAGTAATTCCACATTTCTATGCATGAATTTTCAGAGAGAAAATCGACTGCCCACAATTAGCGATACTATAGCAACCGGGAAACATTTGTGGAGCGATGTGAAATGTTTCCTGACGACCAAATCGATTGTAAATTGGCAAAAGTTTCTGCTTGGTAAAATCTACGTTTTTTTTTGTGTACTTTTTTTGAGATAATCTTTGATAAAAAAGCCCAATTACCCTCCATAAAAATGATTCATAGACGCTTCCGTGTTAAAATGTCCGTTGAAATTGACACTGTGACTTGTCCGGGAGTCTGGCTTTGTCCATACGGTCGAGTAGAATTGACTTTCCGGACATTGGGATATCATTTCAAGACAAATGGCGTTGAACCGAGATTTCCGTTGCTGTTCCATGAGAAATTCCACCTCGAGGGCTTCTATCGGGACAATGTACGGTCTCTGGCTAGCTTGGAAGTTCACCTGGCTGCTGAAAGGGTGGATTTCGCAATGTATCAGCGTGGAACGAGATTGGCCTTTTTCACTGGGCAACTGGGGACTCTAATTCGGTGCAATACAAATACATCTCTTCCGGAAATTCATTCCCAAATCCTCATGCGGCCTACGCAATCCTTCCCAGGGATTATTTCGCCAAAAATTAGTCTTGTCACGAAGGTTCAAGTGCATGAAGATACTCCAGGGTTTCCGCCTAAAATTTACTACTTAGTTTTTGGAAGTGATGCCCAGAGAATTGAACGACAATGCTCCAAAAGCCCAAAAGATGAATTGGGTCAATGCCAGGGATGTTTCCGGAAGAGACAGCGTCCAGTGTGTCATGTGAGGCAGTCTCATGTGCCAGGATATTGCTCAAATTATCCCCATCGCTTCATGCCAATTCGTCATGAGGCCAGAAAGTGCCATTCGACAGATGATCGATCACACAGTCCATCAACAGACGACGAGGATTCCTCATATGCGCAGTAAGTGCTACTTTTCCTCTCCACTATTCACCTTCTGGCTTTTCCATTCAAGTATTTCGCTGCGACGGCGTCCTCCGCATAGAATTTCATTGATTCATTCTCCGAGGTTCCCATTGTTAGACATACTCGGGCGAATGAATTTGCACCACCCTCATATCCATTCACTCGCTCTTCTCTGGGGCGTATTGTGAAAATAGGCAAAGGCGGATGAAAATTCAGGGGGAAGGGGGATAAAGGATAGGGGCAGCGGAAAGCGTGGGGTTGAAGGGGAGCATCAGATTTAATATTGAAGATAAAAAGAAAAGACTGAAAGAGCCATAATTGGACTGGAGGGAATTGAAAAGTTGTGAAATACACTAAGGAAAATGTTTTTAGCAACAAAAGTTTATTTTATCCTTGAAAAAAAATCCGTATTAGGGAAATTTAAGCTAATTCAAAACCTGCTCTAAATGGAAATTTTTCGCTACTCCAAATGGAAACGTCATTGTTTTCATGGTAAATACTAGGGTAAGTGTGTCAAATTCCGGCCAGCTTGCAACTTATGCCACCTTTTTTGTTCCTCGAATTTCCATGAATTTTTAGTTTTTACATACTCTAGATATTATACAATGAAAAAGAATAACAAAAAATCTAGCTTCGACAAACGAGATGACGTGAAAAAGATATTGGAACAATTCCCGAAAGGCAAGGAACTATGAGAATGAAGGTGGCCGAAATAGGACACCACAGCTATGTCTACATTTTTATTAATTTTAAAATGTATTAAGAATGATTTTAGAGTAAATAAAGACGGTAAACTCTTTACAAAGTTCCAAGCAACACTCTTACAAAAGAAAGAATAAAAAAATCAATTTGTATTTAAAATATTACATTTCAAACTTGAGACTTTGACGCTTTCATGCAACAATGCCGAAATTTGGCGCACTTACCCTATTTCTTTTATTAAGGTAAATTTTTAAATATTCTAACCAATTTAAAGAGCTCTGGCAAAAAGTACTGTTTATTAATGCATTTCTATTAAACAGTTGAATCTTTTTTTTTTTGAACTACTTTTACTCCGCGCGAATTTCGTTCTACGATAGATTTATTCAAGAGAAAGCCCCTGCGGATATGAAAATATTCTCGATGCATAATGCCATTTCGCGCGTTCTTTTCGGTCCCGAAAATGTGCTTAATCCCGGGATTGAGCGTACCCATTTGATGGTATATAGGGTAAGTGTGCCAAATTTCGGCATAGTTGCATATAAGCACCGAAGTCAAAGTTGGAAATGCAATATTTTTAATTCATATTGTTATTTTTGTTACTTCCTTTTCGGGAAGGTTGTGTAGAACCTTGAAAACTAGTTTGTCATCTTTGTTTTCTTTAAATCACTTCCTAAACTATTGAAAAATTAATAATAATATGGACATTGCTTTGGGTAGTATTCCGGCCACTTTGTGTGAAATTCCGGCCACCTTTTTTCTGACCACCTTTTGTGACGTAACGGATAGAAAATTTCAAAACGTCAAACGGAACGAGTTTAATACGTTTATATGACTCACAAGCCCTGAAATCTCCTGTGTAATTTGTCCTGAAGACCTGAAGTGTAGCATCTTAAATTTACGCGCAGATTCCCGTAGTAATTTGCCCTTCCTGAACTCTTCCAAATCCTTTTCAATGCAATGGTTTTTTTCTCTGCACATTGTAGAACTCAGAAATTGAAAAAGAAAACATAAAATGAATAAGAAATTTAGGAAAGCAAAATATATTGCCGGAATAGGCAACACTACCTCACCGTAGAGACGCTCACAAAGTATATACTTTTTTACGCGAAATACAGGATTCAGCTGGGAAATTTTACCCGAAATTTAAAGATTGATTCACTATTAACATAAACAGAAACAATCTTTAATGAAAACTAATCAATTTTCATGAAAAACACCGAAGGAAAACCTTTTGCACTTCACCACAAATCACAAGACTGCTAGAAACACAATGGATCTGTCACATTTTTTGCAAGACTCTTAAAATTTAACGGTCTTTGTGGTAATACATCCTAAAATGAATAAATATTTAAAATCAAAATGAATTCATTGACTATTCGAAGATAATTAATTTGAATTAATTTATTTGCATGGCCGAAATTACCCCCAAAGTGGTCGAAATTAGAAGCTGGCCGAAATTTGGCACACTTACCCTAGGTCAAGTAGAACATTTTTTTTTCTGATTTTACACTACAGAGAGGGTTGTTCAGCCACCTCTAAACGGCGTCTGATCATATGGTCGTCGAAGAAAAACTTTCTTATCTCATCAAATACAACCCCCTGAGAATAGTGCCAAAATTTATTTTCCTTCTTGAAATACCCTAATGTGTATACCGCCCAAGAGCGCCTTTCCCTTCCCCGCGATGTAGATGCTTCTTCCATGCTCCCAGAGTGTTTTGGGCAAAGGCGGTGCATTTTACAGTAGACTTTCTCTCAATTGGGCATTTGGGGCAAAATGTCATCCAAATTATCGAGAGATTTGGGCATCAAAATCATTATAAATTCCACAAAATGCGCTTAAATTTTAAGAATCACGATAAAACAAGGGGAAATACAGCGAATTTGACCAAATTGGCTTTAAAATCCAACGTGACAATCGCCAATGAAAATTTGCGCCCGATTGAAAAAGAGTCGATTAAGCGAGACTGTACTGTATTACACGTTTTATCGCAGTGAAAATGTCTTTTTCTGATATTCGGTTGCTTACACCGGGCGGGACTGGAACTCGGTCTTGCCTATTTCGCCACTACTGAGATCTCCCGCAATTTAGGATGAAGCACAAAGATCAGCAATCAAGAAAGTTTCAGTTGTAAAAGAATAAAAACTTTGCAAGCTACCACAAACTTTTATACATTTTTATTTTTATTTATATTTCGAACGGAAAATATGTGTACAAAACTAATATCTATAAATGTAGCCATTTCGTTGTCCTAAACTCAATCTCTCTTGAAGCCATCTGGTTTAGTATTCTCCTTCATTTCTTCAATGTTTTTTGGTTTTCTTCCAAAAAGCATTGTGGAGATGTTTGGCCAAAAAAACGCCAAAGCGTATTGACAAACAAATACGATGTAGCCAAAATGATAGACAGAATTGTAGTACTTCCAGACTCTTGGGAATGAGAGAAGTTGATAGGCAATAAACATGTAGGAGAAGGCAAAAAGCTGGTTGATCCACAGGCAGACTTTGAGCCAGATAGGAAAGTTGGGAAAGGCAGATTTTAGCCGTTTTAGACAGAGATCTTCAATGGGAAAGTACAAAGCAGACATGGCAATAGAGAAGTAGTAGCCGGAACTAACTCCGTGCCAGTATGCTGACACGAAGAAAGTAACTCCTTCCCGGTATCGTCGGCTAGGGAATCGCTTATAGACATTCATAACCATCCAATATTGAACACACCTGTTCCAGTTTCTCCAGAATCCTCTGAAGGACAAACAGGTTTCCGTGGTATAAATATAGCAGTTTGTGGTAGTATTGAAATCGTATGTCCCATCCCAGAGTTCTAGGAGTTGGGGATCTTTGGTCCTTGGACCTCTTCCAGGACTGGATTGAAAGACAGTTGGATAGGCTCCAACTCCAGCAGCTGCGAAGATGCATTCACTGATAATCAGTACAATGTAAGCCCTCACTTTGAAGAAGAAAGATGCTGGCCAGATATACCATAACCGGTAGAGAAATGACTTATCTATATAAAATTCATCCTCGAAAATTCTCTCAAGGGGCCAGAAGTAATTTGCTAGGAAACGAAGAATACCAAAAATCAGGATGGTCTTGAATTTTTCCAAGATAACCCTATTACAAGGTTCTGTAAGCTTCTCATCTGATGAGTACTTCTCTACAATAGAATCCCTGTAGGTTCTGTATGTGAGATAAGGTCCTGTAATCACTGATACATAATTGAAACAGTAACCAAAGATGTTCCTAAGATTTATCTCGGCTAATTCCTTTTCATGGTAAGGGATCTGTTCGTATTCTTCCTTGGAAGCTTTTCTGCACTTGAATGTGGCATCTTTCACTTCAAAAGCTAATCCAACGAGCTGCAAAAGCTTGGAGTAAGCAAGAAACCTTCTGAAAACCTTAAAGCTGTCTACACATTAGACAAATTATTGAAATAATAACATTTCAAAGTGACATTGAAAAGAAACTTCAATATTGAAGCGAATATTGAAACCAATATTTCAATAATTGCCTACACACTGAACAAATTGACTTCAATATTAAAAACACCAGTCTAATCAGGGATTCACAGATCTTCTGAGATTTTCTTCCGTATTTTGTCAAGAACACCTAAAAATAACCAAGTTGGTCAGAAGATTTCTCCAGCTTCCTCCAGAAATCCTAGATCTTCTAGGATTTTCTTGTTCATTATGCCCAAAGCACTTCAGATACATGCTGTGATCAGAGGATTCCTGGAGCTTCCACCAAGAAATTCCAGATCTTCTTGGATTTTTTTGAATATTATGTCAAAAAAACTTCAGATACATGTTGTGGTCAGAGGATCCCTAGAGCTGGAAATCCCAGGTCTTCTGGAATTTTCTTGCATATTATGTCACAAACACTTCAGATACTTTCTGTGGTCAGAGGATTCCTGGAGCTTTCTCCAAGAAATCCCAGATCTTCTGGGATTTTTTTGAATATTATGTCAAAAACACTTCAGATTGGAAATAAAAGCCAAATAGAACTAATAACTTCAATTCTCACAGACTTTCAGGATCATGCTTCGTATCATACCGTAGGAGAGTTTACCATCGCGAGCAAAAGGACTGTATGGCCACAACCATAAGCCTTCGTTCCCTCTGTAGGATTACAATTCGTATCATAAAATTATACTTATATGAAGTGCTTTGGGAATAATGAACAAGAAAATCCCAGAATATCTGGGATTTCCTGGAGGAAGCTCCGGGAATCCTCTGACCACAGAATGTATCTGAAGTGCTTTGGGCATAACGAACGAACAAGAAAATCCCAGAAGATCTAGGATTTCCTGGAGGAAGCTCCAGGAATCTTCTGACCATAGAAAGTATCTGAAGTGTTTTTTACATTATATAAAAGAAAATCTCAGAAGATCTGGGATAACGAACAAGAGAATTCCAGAAGATCTGGGATTTCTTGGAGGAAGCTCCAGGAATCCTTTGACAACAGAAAGTATCTGAAGTGTTTTTGACATAATTTTCAAAAAAATCCCAGAATATCTGGGATTTCTGGAGGAAGCTCCAGGAATCTTCTGATCACAGAATGTATCTGAAGTGTTTTGGGCATAATATTCAAAAAAATCCCAGAAATTCTGAGATTTTCTGGAGGAAGCAGGTGATTAGTGCTGACCAAGTTGGGTTCTTGAGGAGATTGAATAAAATATATAACCAAATTCCAAGAATCTGGGATTTTCTGGAGCAAGCAGGAGAGATGTGTCTTGACTTGGATTTTGATCTTGGATGTGTTTTCATTCATGAACAAGGAAAATCCAGCAGTTCTGTGATGTTCTGAAGGACGAAGATTCCTGACCATTAAGAAATATTGAAGGAAATATCAAATCAATTTGATATTTAGAATTTTTTTGAAATTTTATTTCAATGTGACTTTGAAATTTTTTATTGACATAATTTGGCCTAGTTTGTAGCTATTCAAAATAATGAAATAAAATATTGAATAAAATATTCCATATTGAAACAAATATTTCAATATTTGCCTACACACTGGACAATTTTCTTCAATTTTGAAACATTTATGTCAATAAATCTTTGCAATGTGGAGGCAATCTATGTCAATATTTGACATTGAAAAGAAATATTTCAATAAATTATGTCTAATTTATAGCCAGCTTAAGGAACTCACCTTGAGTGCCAAGATCATTTGTATCATATTTGTGTGACGGTGGCTGGAAGGCACGGTCAGACCTAAATAAATTGTAGTTTTGCGGAAGATCCAGAGATAGAAGAACATAATAGTACCGACAAATATGTGGCATTGCCTGAAAGCCCTGAAAGCATCCAAAAAAATCTGCTGTAAAGCTTTTTTGTGGTTATGAGAGATAAACATAAAAACACTTTGATACTCATGAAAATTTGCAGTTATTAAAGTTTTTCTCCAGGTAATAGCGAAAACATGACAATTAAAACACATGGTCAATCATAAGAATTGAGGTTCGAGATTATGCAATTGAGGTTTGCAAGTTCGAAAAAACACTCACTTTAACGTTTTTTTTTCAAATACTTGTCAAAAGAAATGCTCTTCCGTCAGTTTAACAAAACCTGTCCTTATTTTTATGAAAGGGCACACCCATTTGACAAACTATTAACAAAACAACATTGCAGAAGTATTCTTTTGAATTAAAATAAATAAAAAAAATAGTTAAATCGGTTAAATCGGTTCAATTTACAGTAGACTCTCTCTCAATCAGGCATATGGGGCAAAATGTCATTCAAATTATCGAGAGATTTGGGCATCAAAATCATTATAAATTCCACAAGAAGCGCTCAAATTTTAAGAATCACGATAAAACAAGGGGAAATACAGCGAATTTGATCAAATTTGCTTTAAAATCAAACGTGAAAATCGCAAAAAAAAATTTGCGCCCGATTGCAAAAGAGCCAATTAAGCGACACTCTACTGTACTTACAATTTTTTATGCAGTAAGATGATTCCAGCGCAAATTGCAAAGCAACCAAAAATATGGAGAGAATTGGAGCGGGAAGTGATGATCACGATCAGAACTCCCAGGATGTTTCCAAATATCTCTTTCTTAACTCCGCTAGTAATTTTTCTATAATACTTTCCAATTGCTATGCAAAAGATGACCAACGTAAGGAAAATAAGATCATCCAGATTAGATACTAAAAGATTCTGAAGATTTAATACACTTCTACTCATATTTTTTGACCTTTTCTCTCTTGAACGTCGCTCTCAAGACTTTCCGACAGAATGAATAAGTTAACTACTGAAATAATATTCTAGACATAGTCCAAAAAACTTCTTCATTTGTTTAAGTACTCTATCACGTGATAAATGTGTTATAAATTAAATGGTAGGGGAAACTGGGGTACCTCCGAACACTTTCGACAGATGTGAATTTGACTAGATTTCCCAATAAAACTGTATATTAGGTGAGATTCTTAATAATCTCACCTACTTATAATCCTAACAAAATTTCATGTCCTCCGATCGCGCTCAAACTTGGCCAAAATGTATTTCGCCACTTCCTGATCACGAATATAGGGTGGAATCACCAGTTCTCGCCAGTGCCCCACTTCTCGCCACTTACATTGAAATCGCTATTTTTCGCAATTTATGAAATAAATGAGTCGCAATTTTTTTGTATTGTTTCTGCTTCTACGCATAGAATCGAAAAATAATAATTATTCGTTTTGGATTCACGATTTTGATCACTTTTTAGAGCAATATTTTAAGCAAGTGCATCGAATCCAACATCTCTTACCAAATGTACTAAGTGTCGTCAAAATTTCATCAGGCCAAAAATACCTATTTGGGTCAATAATTTGTCTATTGAATATTTAATTGCACTTGTGGAATACATAAAATTTGTATTTAGTCAATTAATATTTCATTTTATATTATTTTTGTATAAAAATGAGGCATGGCGAGAAGTGGTAATATTCTGGAATTGATTTTACCACTTGTCGCCATATCTTTTCAATAGGCGACGCTAACTTCACTTCGTACATTCTCAGTTGTCAAATCTGCATTGTTTACTTTCTGCAAAAGCCCCATAATTTGATTTCTCAAATAAAAGTGAAGAAAAATCATTTAAAGAGAGTAATAATAAAGTGATCACAAGGAAAGAGAAATGGTGAATGTATTCTTTTCATAGCATTGCCTAAAATAACCGAGTGTGGTTCTTTTCAAGTGGGTGGTGAGAAGTGGTTACAAATTTTACAAAACTAGCGAAAAGTGGTAAAAAGTGGCGACGAAATGGTTATTTTTGCATTACAGTGCCCGCTTTCTAATCCGGATCGCCGTAATCCGGACGAGTTATCGACGGTTACATTTAAAATCATTTTGAGGTTATGTATGCACGAGTATTCAGCAATGAAAATGAATTATCCTGTCATGTTTTAGTTTAATAAATGAAGTATAATAGCATAGAATTCTCTAATTATGTATTTTTAAACTTCTTTAAGACTTTTTTATTCTAATTCTAGAAAAAAAACTTGTATTATATTTTTGTGACGTTGAACAAATTCAAAAAAATCATCCGGATTACGAAGCGGACATCTGTCATATTGTCTCCCAATCATCCGGATTACGAAGCGGGCACTGTATTAATAAAAATCAGTTTTTTAAGTAGTCCAGCGTTATGTTCTAGGATTATTGTTTTCACGTATCTAGAGCCAATACATCTAAGTAACTTTGTGTCAAATTTGACTTATCTTGTAACAAGGATTCAAAAGTTATGATTAAACGAATTTAATTTTTTCCTAAACATGGCGATAGCCGGTTATTCCACCCTATGGGGGGCTAAGTTACGTTCCCGGTTGGCCGGCCGGCCGCTCTTTGGAGCTTAATAGCTCCTAAACTAAAAGAGATATCGACTTGTGGTTTTCGGCAAAGGTTATATATCGTATGAAAATTGCAACTTGGTATATTGACCCCCCACCCCTCCTTCCGCCATTTTGAATACCCCCCTTTTCTGTTTTCTTAATAGCTCTGCCCCTATGGCATCGATCAGGCTCAAATTTCAGTATGTTATAGCTCGGTCTTAGGGCTTTCGATCAATACCAAACTTAAGGTCCCCCGACCCCCCTGACCCGAGCTATAAGTGTCCAAAAAAACTATTTCTTAAAATGGCCATAACTCCGGTTCTAATTATCAGAATTTAAAAAGTGAGGGCGTTTTGGAAAGCTCTCGTGAAATGCCACTTCCCCTTCTAACATCGCAAGTTCATAAAACCACCGCTAGGGGTGCTATTTTTAAAAAGGAGATTTTTCAATTTTCTAAGTTAAATAACTAAAAAATTCCTTTGTGCATCGGGCTGAAATTTTAGTATGTTGTAGCCGCTGATTATCTATCAAACAAAAAAATACTTTAGTCGATCCATAACCCCTGACCCGAGCTATAAGGGGCCAAAGTTCGAATATTGACCGGTCTCTATCTCCGGTTCTAATTAACATTTTGAGCTAAATTTAGGGTTTTTGGTTTCGTCTCGATGAGCACTTTCAGATGGAAGTTCAAAAAGTCATCACAGGTGGCGCTGCGATAGCATCAAAATTCAAACTCATTTTTCTCAAAAACGGCATTGTGCAAGTTAATAAAATTTTAAAGTGTTGTAGTCTAGTCTAGAACGTTTCCAAAAAGTGGCGTGGGTTCGCAGTGGTTTCAGTAGAACCGGAGATATGAGGGGTCAAAGTTCACGAAATTCAAAAAATCATATCTTCGGTTCTATTTGACCGATTTTGATAGGTGAGGGCTCAAACGAAAGATCTCATCAAATGCTACAATTTTCTAGAACACTGGAACTTTGTGGGAGCAACACCAGGGGCGCCACAGTCGAAAAACCAATTTCAATATCACATAACCTCAATTATATCGACTAACACTGAGCCTATTTTGATGATTACTTCGACATAATTGTAGAGAACACTTGTCTCTATATTTCTTCCATACATCATTTTTCGATCAGATAATGGGATCTGTCCGATTTTGCCGTTTAAGTGTGAAAAAATTTACTTTTCCCATAATAAGGCTTTGAAACCGCTCAGATGCCAATTTGACTGCTTCTACTCGACCAAGACACTTAAAATAGGGGTTTAAATGGAAAGTCCCGCAAAATACAACAATTCTTTGATATAGTTGAAGTTCATCAAATGAATACTTGGGGCGCTCTGGTCGAAAAAACGAGTTCAGAAACAAAAAACCTCGATTATTTCGGCTTCTGATTAATCAATGAGAACAAGTTCTACAGCAAAATTATAGAGAACTTTCTGGTCTACATTTCACCCATATATCACTTTTCTGTCAGTCCATCCAAATCTTTAATATTTTAGTTTGAATACAAAATTTGCATAATTTCACGAATTTGATTTAATATAACTGAATGGCGTCCCCCAACTTCAGCTCTAAATCGAATTTGCATGCATTCCGAGTTAGTTCATGTTAAGAATCTCACCTACATAAGCCGGTTAGGATTTTCTGTCCCTTTCGTTAATTTATGCATTTTCATTGGAATTCTTACGCAAATTCTCGATTACCGTATTACCTTATCTCATACTCTGTGGCACTAGGTGAAAATAATTTAAGAAAACTAATGAAATAAAACGAAAATTCGATAAACGATGAGCAAAAAAACTGTAAGACAAATTTCTCGTAGTTTTTTTTGCTCACCGTTTATCGCATTTTCGTTTTATTTCTTCAATTTTCTTAAATTATTTTCACCTAGTGCTACCCAGTATGAGATAAGGTAATGCTGTAATGGAAAACTTGCGTAAGAATTGCATTGAAAATGCGTAATTTAACGAAATACGGTGAGAATTTTACTATATCAATGTGATTCTGCTCTTATTCGTTTGCTGAGGGAATGGCTCAGTGTTTAACCCTTTAAGGACGATTAGAACACCGGTGTCCCATAAAGAAAATAATTTTTCCTGACTACCTAAAGTTATTTTTTTCTTCTGTCTGTACATAATTGTAAAATAGAAGATTGAAGGAATCTACAATTTTTTTGCAAGTCTAGTTATTTGCTATGTAGTAAATATTTAAGCTCAAAAATGGCGAATTTTGAAATTCTCAAATTCATAATTGATTTTATTTATTTTTTATATTTCCAATTTTTTTAAGCAAAACCCTTTTAGCAATAAAAACTAAAATACTCATACGTAATATTTTTCATTAAAGCGAGAAATATTATTCATTGGTATTGTCAGAAAAATTACTTAAATTTTTGGGCTATTTTTGTCCCTATCGGTCATAGAAGCACAAAATACACCGAATCAGACTCTATTAGAGTTTCCAAGGTTAGATGTAAGACTTATCATTGATTATGTTTCTCAGTTTAATTTTTATTGTTGATTTTCAGTCCGTAAAAAGTGTCTCGTCGTTAAAGGGTTAAATGTCGTTTGCTGTGAAAAATTTTAATTCAAAGTAATATTAAAATTATTTCTTTTGTTTTTTAATACATTCTTCGTTATATTCAACCAACACTTTAATAACATAATTAAAGACAATTAAATTTGACGTTACATTTTATTTTCAGACATAGGGTTTGACATAGGGTAAAGTGAGGTAATTTGAAACCATTTACAATTTGGGACACTTGAGATTTTCTCATTGTTTCAGATGAGCAAAGAGAAAACAAAGACCGCGAAATAGAAGAAAAAGACGATTAAGAAGAAATGGAGGAGTTTTTCTTCTTATTGAATATTTTTAAACAGTGAAAAAATCTCAAATGTCCCAAATTGTAAATGGTTCCAAATTACCTCATTTTACCCTATTCCTTTTTTAATTAATTTATTTTTATAATATTTATATCAGGAAGTGACTCTATAGTTTTGACATTGACTGTAAGTGAAAAGCTTCCCTCTGCAGCATTGAATGAAAGATTGTATTTTTAGACATGGAGCATATCATATAGAAATTATTACATTGAAGTACTTTTTCCTTGAAAAACTGAAATATCCATTTTGCAGAACTATTTTGGTCTCTTTCAGCTCACCCAGGAAT